>NW_027264629.1:0-12332 GCF_036320965.1 Panulirus ornatus | reverse complement strand
GCCAAAGGCAATTACAGGGGCAAGAGGCATCAAAAGGTAAAGAAACATTTCGAAAGCTTACTTTAATACCCTTTGGGGATGCCAAAGGGCAAAAAGAATTGCTTGGGAGACATCCAAAAAAATTTTAAAGGAAAATTGAAGGATTAATCTAAATCCCCTTGGGTCTTCAAAGGCCTTTACAGGGGAATAGTGGCATTAAAGGGAAAGACCCTAATTAAAAGTCAATTAAATACCCTTGGGTGTGCCAAAGTCCAATACAGTTGCATGGTGGCAAAAAAAATTAAAAAGACAAATTAAGATTTATTTCATCCCCTTTGGGCCCGGGGGCCAAAAAGAAAATTCAGGGGCATAGAGGCATCAAAAGGGAAAGAAACATTCGGAAAGCTTACTTTAATGCCACTTTGGGTGATCCCAAAAAGGGAAAGAGATTGCGGGGACGCATCGAAAAATTACATAAAAAATACAAGTTATTAATCTAAATCCCCTTTGGCGTCTTCAAAGGCCTTTACAGGGGAATAGGGGGCATCTGAGGGGAAAGAGACAAATTAAAAGTTTACTTAACAGACCGTTTGGGGGGTTCCAAAGTCCAAAAACCTTTGCATGGTGGCATCCAAAATAAAAAGACAAATTAAAGCTTTAAGTTAATCCCTTTGGCGCCCCCAAAGGCAATTACAGGGGCATAGAGCACCATAAAGGGAGATACATTGCAAAGCTTACCTTAATGCTCTTGGGATCCAAAGGAAAGGGAATTTGGGTGGTGGGCACCCAAAAATCTTAGAGAAAAATTGAAGGATTAATCTAAATCCCCTTTGGCGTCTTCAAAGGCCTTTACTAGGGGTAGTGCATTTGAAGGAAAGATAAAAAATTAAAATTTATATAAAAGACCGTTTAGGGGTCCCAAAGTCCAATTACAGCTGCACGGAGGCTTCCAAAATTAAAAGGCAAATTAAAGTTTAGTTTAAATCCCTTTGGCCGCCAAAGGCAATTACAGGGGCATAGAGGCATTCAAAAGGTAAAGAAACATTTCGAAAGCTTACTTTAATACCACTTTGGGGATGCCAAAGGGCAAGAGAATTGCTTGGAGACATCCAAAAATTTAGGGAAAATTGAAGGATTAATCTAAATCCCTTTGGCGTCTTCAAAGGCCTTTACAGTGGGAATAGTGGCATCTAAAGGGAAAGACCCTAATTAAAAGTCTACTTAAATACCCCTTGGGGGTGCCAAAGTCCAATACATTTGGGCTGGTGGCATCCAAAAATAAAAAGACAAATTAAAGGTTTATTTTCAATCCCCTTTGGCGCCGCCAAAGGCAATTACAGGGGCATAGAGGCATCAAAAGGGAAAGAAACATTTGGAAAGCTTACTTTAATGCCACTTTGGGGATGCTAAAGGGCAAGAGAATTGAATGGACGCATCGAAAAATTTAGAGGAAAATTGAAGGATTAATCTAACTCTCCTTTGGCGTCTTCAAAGGCCTTTACAGGGGAATAGTGGCATCTGAAGGGAAAGAGAAAAATTAAAAGTATACTTAAAAGACAGTTTAGGGGTGCCAAAGTCCAATACCTTTGCATGGTGGCATCCAAAAATAAAAAGACAAATTAAAGCTTTAGTTTAAATCCCCTTTGGCGCCGCCAAAGGCAATTACAGGGGCATAGAGGCACCAAAAGGGAAAGAAACATTTCGAAAGCTTACCTTAATGCCACTTTGGGGATGCCAAAGGGCAAGGAATTGCGTGGAGACATCCAAAATCTTAGAGGAAAATTGAAGGATTAATCTAAATCCCCTTTGGCGTCTTCAAAGGCCTTTACAGGGGAATAGTGGCATCTAAAGGGAAAGACCCTAATTAAAATTTTACTTAAAATACCCTTTGGGGGTGCCAAAGTCCAATACAGTTGGCTGGTGGCATCCAAAAATAAAAAGACAAATTAAATGTTTATTTTCAATCCCCTTTGGCGCCGCCAAAGGCAATTACAGGGGCATAGAGGCATCAAAAGGGAAAGAAACATTTGGAAAGCTTACTTTAATGCCACTTTGGGGATGCTAAAGGGCAAGAGAATTGCATGGACGCACTCGAAAAATTTAGAGGAAAATTGAAGGATTAATCTAACTCCCCTTTGGCGTCTTCAAAGGCCTTTACAGGGAATAGTGGCATCTGAAGGGAAGAGAAAAATTAAAAGTTTACTTAAAAGACCAGTTTAGGGGTGCCAAAGTCCAATACCTTTGCATGGTGGCATCCAAAAATAAAAAGACAAATTAAAGCTTTAGTTTAAATCCCCTTTGGCGCCACCAAAGGCAATTACAGGGGCATAGAGGCACCAAAAGGGAAAGAAACATTTGCAAAGCTTACCTTAATGCCACTTTGGGGATGCCAAAGTGCAAGGGAATTGCGTGGAGGCATCCAAAATCTTAGAGGAAAATTGAAGGATTAATCTAAATCCCCTTTGGCGTCTTCAAAGGCCTTTACAGGGGAGTAGTGGCATCTGAAGGGAAAGAGATAAATTAAAATTTTATATAAAAGACCGTTTAGGGGTGCCAAAGTCCAATACAGCTGCACGGTGGCATCCAAAATTAAAAAGACAAATTAAAGGTTTATTTTAAATCCCCTTTGGCGCCGCCAAAGGTAATTACAGGGGCATAGAGGCATCAAAAGGGAAAGAAACATTTGAAAGCTTACTTTAATGCCACTTTGGGGATGCCAAAGGTCAAGAGAATTGCGGTGAGGCATCCAAAAATTTAGAGGAAAATTGAAGGATTAATCTAAATCCCCTTTGGCGTCTTCAAAGGCCTTTACAGGGGAATAGTGGCATCTGAAGGGAAAGACATAATTAAAAGTTTACTTAAAAGACCGTTTTGGGGTGCCAAAGTCCAATACAGTTGCATGGTGGCATCCAAAACATAAAAAGACAATTAAAGATTTAGTTTAAATCCCCTTTGAGCCGCCAAAGGCAATTACAGGGGCATAGAGGCATCAAAAGGGAAAGAAAACATTTCGAAAGCTTACTTTATTGCCACTTTGGGGATGCCAAAGGTCAAGAGAATTGCGGTGAGGCATCCAAAAATTTAGAAGAAAATTGAGGATTAATCTAAATCCCCTTTGGCGTCTTCAAAGGCCTTTACAGGGGAATAGTGGCATCTAAAGGAAAGACCCTAATTAAAAGTTTACTTAAAGTAACCCTTTGGGGGTGCCAAAGTCCAATACAGTTGCATGGTGGCATCCAAAAATAAAAAGACAAATTAAAGGTTCTATTTTAAATCCCTTTGGCGCCGCCAAAGGCAATTACAGGGCATAGAGGCATCAAAAGGGAAAGAAACATTTCGAAAGCTTACTTTAATACCACTTTGGGGATGCCAAAGGGCAAGAGAATTGCATGGACTCATCGAAAAATTTAGAGGAAAATTGAAGGATTAATCTAACTCCCCTTTGGCGTCTTCAAAGGCCTTTACAGGGGAATAGTGGCATCTGAAGGGAAAGAGACAAATTAAAAGTTTACTTAACAGACCGTTTAGGGGTACCAAAATCCAATACCTTTGCATGGTGGCATCCAAAAATAAAAAGACAAATTAAAGATTTAGTTTAAATCCCCTTTGGTGCCGCCAAAGGCAATTATAGGGGCATAGAGGCATCAAAAGGGAAAGAAACATTTCGAAAGCTTACTTTAATACCACTTTGGGGATGCCAAAGGGCAAGAGAATTGCGTGGAGACATTGAAAAATTTAGAGGAAAATTGAAGGATTAATGTAAATCCCCTTTGGCGTCTTCAAAGGCTCATTCTAGTCAGTCCACCGACATTGGTATTGACAGCAGAATGGAACCTGTAAGTGTAGCAGAAGGCAACCTGAAGTTTAAGCAGAGGACAACCTGGAAGTACAGCAAACAAACTAGAGGTACAGCAGAAAACAACTTGAATGTAGAGCAAATGACAACTTGGAGGTTCAACATAAGACAACCTGGAAGTGCAGGAGACAGACTTGAGGTTCAGCAAAAGACCTGAAGGTGCATCAGAAGAGAACCCGGAGGAACAGGAGAGGACAACCTGGAAGTACAGCAGATGACAACCTAGTAGTACAGCAGAAGACAACCTAGAGGTACAGCGGAAGAGAACCTGTAGGTGTAGCAGAAGACGACCTGGAGGTACAGCAGAAAAAAACCTGAAGGTGAAGCAAACAACTTGAAGGTGCAGCAGAAGACAGTCTTCTTCTGGAGGTATAGCAGAAGATAACCTTGAGGTGAAGCAAAAAGCTTGAAGATACAGCAGAAGACAACCTGAAATAGAAGCAAACAGCCTGAAGGTACAGCAGAAGACAGCCTGGAGGTACAGCAAAAGACAACCTGAAGGTACAGCAGAAGAGAACCTGCAGTTACAGCAGAGGACAACCTGGAAGTACAGAGGAAGACAACTTGAAGGAACAACAGAACACAAGCTGGAGGTACAGCAGAAGACAACCTGAAGATGCAGCAGAAGACAACCTGGAGATATAGCAGAAAATAAACTGAAGGTACAGCAGAGGACAACTTGGAGGTTCAAAAGAAGCCAACCTGGAAGTGCAGGAGGCAGACTGGAGTTTTCAGCAAAAGACCTGAAGGTGCAGCAGAAGAGAACCTGGAGGTACAGCATAGGACAGTCTGAAAGTACAGCAGAAGGCAACTTGGAGGTATATCAGAAGACAACCTTGAGATGCAGCAGAAGACAACCTAGAAGTACAGCAGATGACAACCTGGAGGTACAGCAGCAGACAACGTGTAGGTGCATCAGTAGACAAACTGGAGGTGCAGCAGGAAAAAACTTGGAGGTGAAGCAAATAGTTTGAAGGTACAGCAAAAGACAACCTAGAGGTACAGCAGAAGACAACCTGAAGGTGAATCAAACAGCTTAAAGGTACAGCAGAAGACAGCCATGAGGTACAGTAAAAGACAACCTGGAGAAACAGCAGAGCACAACCTGGAGGTACAGCAGAAGATAACCCCGAGTTACAGCAGAAGACAACCTGGAGGTGTGTCAGAAGACAACATGAAGGTGCATCAGAAGAGAACCTGGAGGTAGAGGAGAAGAAAACCGAGAGGTACGACAGAATAGAAACTGTAAGTGTAGAAGAAGACAAGGTGAAGGGGGAGCAGAGGACAACCTGGAAGTGCAGCAGATAAAAAACCTGGAGGTGAAGCAAAGAGCTTGAAGGTACAGCAGAAGACAACCTGAAGGTGAATGAAACAGCTTGAAGGTACGGCAGAGGACAATCTCGAGGTACAGCAGAAGACAACCTGGAGGAACAGCAGCAGACAACCTGGAAGTACAGCAGAAGACAACCAGTAGGTGTAGCAGAAGACAACCTGGAGGTGCAGCAAAAAAAAAACCTGGAGGTGAAGGAAATAGCTTGAAGGTACAGCAGACGACAGCCTCGAGGTACAGCAGAACACGACCTGGAGAAACAGCAGAGCACAACCTGCAGGTACAGGAGAGGAAGACCTGGAGGTACAGCACAATAAGACCAGGAAGTGTAGCAGAAGACAATCTGAAGATGCAGCAGAAGACAACCTGAAGATGGAGCAGAAGACAACGCGAAGACTCAGCAAAAGACAAACTGGAGGTGTAGCAGAAGACAACCTGAAGATTCAGGAAAACACAACATGGAGGTGTAGCAGAAGACAACCCGAAGATTCAGCAGAAGACAACCTGAAGGTGGAGCACAAGACAACCTGAAGATTCAGCAGAAGACAACCTGAAGTTGGAGCACAAGACAACCTGAAGATTCAGTAGAAGACAACCTGAAGATTCAGTAGAAGACAACCTGAAGATTCAGCAGAGACAACCTGAAGATTCAGCAGAAGACAACCTGAAGATTCAGCAGAAGACAACCAGGAGATACAGCAGCAGACAACCTGAAGATGGAGCAGAAGATAACCAGGAGATACAGCAGCAGACAAATTGGAAGTACAGCAGAAGACAACCTGGAGGTACAGCGAAAAACATTAATGTACAGCAGAGGACAACTTGGAGGTTCAAAAGAAGCCAACCTGGAAGTGCAGGAGGCAGACTGGAGTTTGCAGCAAAAGACCTGAAGGTGCAGCAGAAGAGATCCTGGAGGTACAGCATAGGACAGTCTGAAAGTACAGCAGAAGGGAACTTGGAGGTATATCAGAAGACAACCTTGAGATGCAGCAGAAGACAAGCTAGAAGTACAGCAGATGACAACCTGAAGGTGAATCAAAAAGCTTAAAGGTACAGCAGAAGACAGACATGAGGTACAGTAAAAGAGAACCTGGAGAAACAGCAGAGCGCAACCTGGAAGTACAGCAGAAGATTACCTCGAGGTACAGCGGAAGACAACATGGAAGTACAGCAGAGCACAACCTAGATGTACAGTAGAAGATAACCTGAGTGTGGAGCAGAGGAAAACCTGGAGTTACAGCAGAAGACAGCCTGGAGGTGCATCAGAAGACAACCTGGAGGTACAGGAGAAGAAAAGCTGGAGGTACAGAAGCATAAAACCTGTAAGTGTAGGAGAAGACAACCTGAAGGTGGAGCAGAGGACAACCAGGAAGTGCAGCAGAAGACAACCAGAAGATGGAGCACAAGAACACCTGGAGGTGGAGTAGATGTCAATTTAGAGGTAGAAAAGATCTCAACCTGAAGGTACAGCAGAAGACAAGCTGGAGGTGGAGCAGACTAACTGGAGGTACAGCAGAAAACGACTTGAATGTACAGCAGAGGACAACTTGGAGGTTCAACAGAAGAGAACCTGGAAGTACAGCAGACGACAACCTGGAGGTGCAGCAGAGGACAACCTGAAGATACAGCAGATGACAATCTTTAGGTACAGTAGAGGGCAACCTGGAAGTACAGGAGAGAACACCTGGAGGTACAGCAGAAGACAACCTGGAGATTCAGTAGAAGACAACCTAGAGGTACAGCAGAAGACCACCTGGAGGTACAGCAGCAGACAGCCTGGAAGTACAGCAGAAGGCAACCTGTAGCTGCAGCAGAAGACAACCTGGAGGTAAAGCAGAAGACAACCTGGAGTTACAGCAGAAGACAACCTGGAGGTACAGCAGAAGACAACCTGGATGTGCAGCAGGAAAAAACCTGGTGGTGAAGCAAATAGTTTGAAGGTGCAGCAGCAGAAGACAACCTGTAGATACAGCAGAAAACACCCTGGAAGTACAGCAGAAGACAACCTGGAGGTGAAGCGAACAGCTTGAAGATACAGCAGAAGACAACCTGGAAGTACAGCAGAAGACAACCAGTAGGTGTAGCATAAGACAACCATAGGTGTAGCAGAAGACAACCTGGAGGTGCAGCAAAAAAAAAAAAACCTGGAGGTGAAGGAAATAGCTTGAAGGTACAGCAGACGACAACCTCGAGGTACAGCAGAAGACAACCTGGAGGAACAGCAGAGCACAATCTGCAGGTACAGGAGAAGAAGACCTGGAGGTACAGCACAATAAGACCAGGAAGTGTAGCAGAAGACAACCTGAAGATGCAGCAGAAGACAACCTGAAGATGGAGCAGAAGACAACCTGAAGATTCAGCAAAAGACAACCTGGAGGTGTAGCAGAAGACAACCTGAAGATTCAGCAGAGGACAACCTGAAGATTCAGGAAAACACAACCTGGAGGTGTAGCAGAAGACAACCCGAATATTCAGCAGAAGACAACCTGAAGTTGGAGCACAAGACAACCTGAAGATTCAGTAGAAGACAACCTGAAGATTCAGGAAAATCCAACCTGGAGGTGCAGCAGAAGACAACCTGAAGATTCAGCAGAAGACAACCTGAAGATTCAGCAGAAGACAACCTGAAGATTCAGCAGAAGACAACCTGAAGATTCAGCAGAAGACAACCTGAAGATTCAGCAGAAGACAACCTGAAGATGGAGCAGAAGACAACCAGGAGATACAGCAGCAGACAACTTGGAAGTAAAGCAGAAGACAACCTGGAGGTACAGCGGAAAACAACATTAATGTACAGCAGAGGACAACTTGGAGGTTCAAAAGAAGCCAACCTGGAAGTGCAGGAGGCAGACTGGAGTTTTCAGCAAAAGACCTGAAGGTGCAGCAGAAGAGAACCTGGAGGTACAGCATAGGACAGTCTGAAAGTACAGCAGAAGGCAACTTGGAGGTATATCAGAAGACAACCTTGAGATGCAGCAGAAGACAACCTAGAAGTACAGCAGATGACAACCTGGAGGTACAGCAGCAGACAACGTGTAGGTGCAGCAGTAGACAAATTGGAGGTGCAGCAGGAAAAAACTTGGAGGTGAAGCAAATAGTTTGAAGGTACAGCAAGAGACAACCTAGAGGTACAGCAGAAGACAACCTGAAGGTGAATCAAACTGCTTAAAGGTACAGCAGAAGACAGCCATGAGTTACAGTTAAAGACAACCTGGAGAAACAGCAGAGCACAACCTGGAGGTACAGCAGAAGATAACCCCGAGGTACAGCGGAAGACAACATGGAGGTACAGCAGAGCACAACCTAGATGTACAGCAGAAGATAACCTGGAGGTACAGCATCATACAACCTGTAAGTGTTAGCAGAAGATAACCTGAGTGTGGAGAAGAGGAAAACCTGGAGTTACAGCAGAAGACAGCCTGGAGGTGCATCAGAAGACAACATGGAGGTACAGGAGAAGAAAAGCTGGAGGTACAGAAGCATAAAACCTGTAAGTGTAGCAGAAGACAACCTGAAGGTGGAGCAGAGGACAACCAGGAAGTGCAGCAGAAGACAACCAGAAGATGGAGCACAAGACAACCTGGAGGTGGAATAGATGTCAATTTAGAGGTAGAAAAGAGCTCAACCTGAAGGTACAGCAGAAGACAAGCTGTAGGTGGAGCAGACTAACTGGAGGTACAGCAGAAAATGACTTGAATGTAGAGCAGAGGACAACTTGGAGGTTCAACAGAAAAGAACCTGGAAGTACAGCAGACGACAACCTGGAGGTGCAGCAGAGGACAACCTGAAGATACAGCAGAAGACAACCTGGAGGTACAGCAGAAGACAACCTGGAAGTGCAGGAGGCAGACTGGAGTTTTCAGCAAAAGACCTGAAGGTGCAGCAGAAGAGAACCTGGAGGTACAGCATAGGACAGTCTGAAAGTACAGCAGAAGGCAACTTGGAGGTATATCAGAAGACAACCTTGAGATGCAGCAGAAGACAACCTAGAAGTACAGCAGATGACAACCTGGAGGTACAGCAGCAGACAACGTATAGGTGCAGCAGCAGACAAACTGGAGGTGCAGCAGGAAAAAACTTGGAGGTGAAGCAAATAGTTTGAAGGTACAGCAAAAGACAACCTAGAGGTACAGCAGAAGACAACCTGAAGGTGAATCAAACAGCTTAAAGGTACAGCAGAAGGCAGCCATGAGGTACAGTAAAAGAGAACCTGGAGAAACAACAGAGCACAACCTGGAGGTGCAGCAGAAGATAACCCCAAGGCACAGCGGAAGACATGGAGGTACAGCAGAGCACAACCTAGATGTACAAGAGAAGATAACCTGGAGTACGGTACAGGATCATACAACCTGTAAGTGCAGCAGAAGATAACCTGAGTGTGGAGCAGAGGAAAACCTGGATTTACAGCAGAAGACAGCCTGGAGGTGCATCAGAAGACAACCTGAAGGTACAGGAGAAGAAAAGCTGGAGGTACAGCAGTATAAACATGTAAGTGTAGCAGAAGACAACCTGCAGGTGGAGCAGAGGACGGCCTAGAGGTACAGCAGCAGACAACCTGGAATTACAGCAGAAGACAACCTGGAGGTGCAGCAGAAACAAACCTGGAGGTGAAGCAAACAGCTTGAAGGTACAGCACAAGACAACCTAGTGGTACAGCAGTATACAACCTGTAAGCGCAGCAGAAGATAACTTGAATGTGGAGCAGAGGATAACCTCGAGTTACAGCCGAAGACAACCTGGAGGTGCATTAGACGACAACCTGGAGGTACAGGAGTAGAAAACCTGGAGGTACAGCAGAAGACAACCTGAAGATGCAGCAGAAGACAACCTGAAGATGCAGCAGAAGACAACCTGAAGATGCAGCAGAAGACAACCTGAAGATGCAGCAGAAGACAACCTGAAGATGCAGCAGAAGACAACCTGAAGATGCAGCAGAAGACAACCTGAAGATACAGCAGAAAATAACCTGAAGATCAGCAGAAGACAACCTGGAGTGCAGAAGACAACCTGGAGGTGCAGCAGACAAACTGGAGGTACAGCAGAAAACAACTTGATTGTACAACAGAGGACAACTTGGAGGTTCAACAGAAGACAATCTGGAAGTGCAGGAGACAGACTGGAGGTTTAGCAAAAAACCTGAAGGTGCAGCAGAAGAGAACCTGGATGTACAGCAGAGGACAATATGGAAGTACAGAGAAGACAACCTGGAAATGCAGCAGAAGACAACCTAGAGGTACAGCAGATGAGAACCTGGAGGTATAGCAGCAGACAACCTGGAAGTACAGCAGAAGAAAACCTGTAGGTGCAGCAGCAGACAACGTGGAGGTGTTGCAGAAAAAAACCTGGAGGTGAAGCAAACAGCTTGAATATACAGCAGAAGACAACCTGAAGGTGAATCAAACAGCTTGAAGGTACAGCAGAAGACAACCCCGAGGTACAGCAGAAGATAACCTGGAGGTACAACAGAAGACAGCATGGAGGTACAGTAGAGCACAACCAGGAGGTACAGTATCAGACAACCTGGAGGTATGTATCAGACAACCTGGAGGTATATCAGCAGACAACATGAAGGTACAGCAGTATACAACCTGTAAGTGCAGCAGAAGATGACCTGAAGTGGAGCAGAGGACAACTTGGAAGTACAGCAGAAGGCAACCTGAAGTTGGAGCAGAGGATATCTTAGAAATACAGCAGAAGACAACCTTGAAGTGCATCAAACTAACTGGAGGTACAGCAGAAAACAACTTGAATATACAGCAGAGGACAATTTGGAGGTTCAATAGAAGACAACCTGGAAGTGCAGGAGACAGACTGGAGGTTCAGTAAAAGACCTGAAGGTGCAGCAGAAGAGAACCTGGAGGTACAACAGAGGACAACCTGGAAGTATAGCAGAAGACAACTTGGAGGTACAGTAGAAGACAACCTGGATATGCAGCAGAAGACAACCTAGCGGTACAACAGAGGACAACCTAGAGGTACAGCAGCAGACATCCTGGAAGTACAGCAGAAGAAAACCTGTAGATACAGCAGAAGACAACCTGGAGATGCAGCAGATAAAAATCTGGAGGTGAAGGAAACAGTTTGAAGGCACAGCAGAAGACAACCTAGAGGTACAGCATCCGACAACCTAGAAGTACAGCAGAAGACATCCTGGAGGTGCAGCAGACATAAACCTGGAGGTGAAGCAAACAGCTTGAAGGTACAGCAGAAGACAACCTAGAGGTACAGCACTATACAACTTGTAAGTGCAGCAGAAGATACCCTGAAGGTGGAACAGAGGATAACCTAGAGTTACATCCGAAGACAATCTGAAGATGGAGGAGAAGACAACCTGAAGGTGAAGCAGAGGACAACCTGGAGGTGCATCAGTAGACAACCTGGAGGTACAGGAGAAGAAAACCTGTAAGTGTTGCTGAAGACAACCTGAAGGTGGAGCGGAGGATAACCTAGATGTACAGCAGAAGACAATCTGGAGGTACAGCAGAAGACAGCCTCGAGGCACAGTAAAAGACAACCTGGAGGTACAGTAGAAGCAAAACCTGGAGGTGAAGCAAACAGCTTGAAGGTACAGCAGAAGACAACCTGAAGGTACATCAGAGCACAGCCTGGAGGTGCTGCAGAAGAGAAACCTGGAGGTGAAGGAAACAGCTTGAAGGTACAGCAGAAGACAACCTGAAAGTACATCAGAGGACAACCTGGAGGTGGAACAGAAGACATCCTGGAGGTACAGCAGAGCACAACCTGGAGGTACAGCAAGACACCTGTAGGTACAGCAGCAGACACTGGTAGGTACAGCAGCAGACGACCTGAGGTACAGCAGAAGAAGACCTGTAGGTACAGTAGAAGACGACCTGGAGGCACAGTAGAAGACGACCTGTAGGTACAGTAGAAGACAACCTGGAGGTACAGTAAAAGATAACCTGAAGGCACAGGACAAGACGACCTGTAGGTACAGTAGATGACCTCTAGGCATAGAAGACGACCTGTAGGTACAGTAGAAGACAACCTGTGGGTAGAGTAGAAGATGACCTGTGGGTAAAGTAGAAGACAACCTGGAGGTACAGTAGAAGATGACCTGTAGGTACAGTAGAGACGACCTGTAGGTACAGTAGAAGACAGAGGTAAAGTAGAAGATGACCTGTAAGTACAGTAGAAGACGACCTGTGG
>NW_027264628.1:0-5352 GCF_036320965.1 Panulirus ornatus | reverse complement strand
AGGCGAGGTTCATTTGAAAACGTTTTATTTGACCCATGAGGCTCAAGCTAACGTTCACTTCAGTAGTATCAGGGGTGTAGTGAAGATGAGGTGTAGAGATGATGCGTTTCTCGAGAATGAAGTGAAGGAGTTGGCTGAGAGACAACTAGTTGTGTGCGATGTAGATTTCTCGTATCAGTGAGAGTAGTCAGTACTGTTTTAGATCAGGTTTTCTTTCATATTCCCAACTTTTTTATCAATATCTGTTTTCATGTTCTTATACTTTTTCCGGGAATTAGAACAAAAAAACCTATACTTGAACCAGTTTACCGGTCACACGAAAGGTTATGCTGTAGTGAAGATGAATTTGACCTGATTCATTAGTCTTTTGGAAGGCGAGGTTCATTTGAAAACGTTTTATTTGACCATGAGGCTCAAGCTAACGTTCACTTCAGTAGTATCAGGGGTGTAGTGAAGATGAGGTGTAGAGATGATGCGTTTCTCGAGAATGAAGTGAAGGAGTTGGCTGAGAGACAACTAGTTGTGTGCGATGTAGATTTCTCGTATCAGTGAGAGTAGTCAGTACTGTTTTAGATCAGGTTTTCTTTCATATTCCCAACTTTTTAGCAATATCTGTTTTCATGTCCTTATACTTTTTCCGGGAATTAGAACAAAAAAACCTATACTTTGAACCCAGTTTTACCGGTCACACGAAAGGTTTTGCTATAGTGAAGATGAATTTGACCTTATTCATTAGTCTTTTGGAAGGCGAGGTTCATTTGAAATCATGTTTTATTTTGACCCCATGAGGTTTCAAGCTAACGTTCAGTTCAGTATAGTACAGGGGTTAGTGAAGATGAGGGTGTAAAAGATGAGCGTTTCCGAGAATGAAGTGAAGGAGTTGGGCCGAAAAGACAACTGTAGCACACTCCCAAAATCTTGTGTACCTCTTGGCTCTTGATAAACATCTTGAAGAGCTAAGAATACAGCCAAAAAATAAAAACTGACACGCCTGTTACTTAGTTTTGCCTGCGTGTAAAACAGATTTTGGTGATTTATGACAGGGATTTTCCCCAATTCCCTTTAGGAGTAAAGGCCGGGAATATTAGAAACTCCCAATTGATGACCATGCATTTATCCTACCTCCGTTTTTTTTCTCTAATATTTACTGAAATGGTATTACAAATTGATCACGTTAACGATCAGGTAATTAAAAAACTTTCTCCTTCCAAAATAACAATCTTTTTTTTGTAACTTTCCGTAAGTACTTAATCAAATCATTAAATTTATCATTAAATTCCTCCATTTTTGTACAAGTGTCAAATACAATGAAAGACCACTCCAATAGCCGGTTTTGGGCCTTTCTTCGCCAATGGAATAGCCGTGCCTTATTGATGGTAAGAATTTTCTTCAATAGTGAGGTTTGGCTGTAAAAAAGATAGGGCGATGTGTCCCTAGGTATAAGTTTTGCTAAGTAAAAAGCGAGTTAGGTTTTTGATTATGAGGAGGACAAGAATCGTAGTGGGAGGAAAAGGGGGAAATTGATATAAGCCCATATAGAGGGGGTCACTCAAAAAGGTTCCTTTGGGTAACCCCTTTCCTATAATTTTTATCTGTGCCTGAAAAATAGTCCCAAAGGGAAATTCCCTTCAAACAGGCAAAGCTGGAAAATAATTTTTTTAAAAAAGAATCATTTTTTTCAAAAGGAGAAAAAAAAGTTATTTGGCATAGACATTATTTCTGTCAGGTTACATTTCAGTATGCTTTGTCGTTGGGTTTATTATGTGAATGAAATTTTAAAAAGAAATATTCATATAAAAAGGCGACGTGCTTAGTTATGTACGAATAACCTCAAACAGCACCAAAGGCAAGTGAACCGTTCATTGTTTTCACTCACTGGTGACGGAGAATTTTCGCACTAGATATCACCTACTTTCCACGTCCCCGTTATCTGCGTAATTTTGGCTCCTCGTTTGTGAAGGATAGTTTTGGATGGGATCATCTGGTTCTGGTCCTGTTCTGCTGATTGTCCCTTTGATAACCTTGAGTTTAAAACCTTAACATTACTGTATGCACGGGTAGATGTATATCTTGGATTTATCATCTGTGCAATCCTTGCTTTAGCGTTTAACACGTCCGTTTTTCTACCAAATTTTATCAATCCCTTATACTGTTCAATGTTTGATGAGGAATATGGATGTTGAACGTGGTTAAATTCATGTCCTTAAATTTGGCCAGGGGAGTACCTTTCCGTCCGATGAGAACCGTCCGAAAAAAAGCTGGATCAATATCAATTGTTTCTTTTACGTGACCGAGCGGCCATATTCTGTTGGGAGGTCTTTGCGGTGATCCATTTCTTCATTACTATGCGATTCCCCTCCGTCGTGAGTGACCCTTTTTTTATCGAGAACCTATAATTGGGTGGCAAGCTTTACCACATTTTTCCGTTTTTTCCCTAAGGAAAAAAGTAATTTTGGGGGGGTTAACGGTATTGCAATTTTTCTTTTACTTGATTTCTGCTCTAATTTTCCCCCACACTTTTATTGGGGTCAAAATTTCCATTTGTTTTGGCGAAAAAGGGACTTCCCCCGCCCTCCAACCAACCCCCTTTTTTTAAAAACGGGCGGGTTTTGTTGATTGTGGTGGCTTTTATGTCCCTTTATCGCGGGGGACTTTTTTGGTTGGTCAGAAAAACCCTAAAGTACCCTTTTACCATCATGATTTCCCGTTTTTTGGGGTATTTACATTCGGGAACGCTTCTTTTTTTTCGAACCCCCTGCCGGCCCTCGTTTTCATCTTAGGTGACAGGCAAATGGCCCAAAATTTTTGGTGGTTGGAAATTTTGTACAAACCTTTTTTTCCTGAATTTTTCCCCCTTTGATTTTTTCCGCGAGATACATTTTGGTGTTTTTTCGTGGTTTTGGGGGACAAAGGTGGAATCTTAGATTTGTTGACAGTTCTGAGGACTAAATTTTTGCTAGTCAGAAAAAACCCAATTTTAAACCTTTGCCTCATGATTTCTTTCGATTTGGGGTATTCACATTCTGGAACGCTTTTTTTCTTCCCAACCACCCCAGGCTCCTCGTTTTTCAATGTTAAAAAAGGATTTTTTGGGGGGGGTGAATTCGACAAAACCTTTTTCTTGCAAGGGGCCGTACCTTTTATTTATTCCCCTCGAGATACATTTGGTGTTTTTTTTTTAGTGGGTTTTTGCGACATGGTGTGAATGCTTAGTTTTTTGGTTGACTATGCCCTGAGGATTTATTTAGCAAATTCAAAAAACCCAATGTACCTTGTGACCATCATAAATTTCCCTTCGATTTTTGGTGGATTACATTCGTGGGAACGTTTCTTTTTTTTTCCGAACAAACCTTTTAGGGCTCCTCTTAAATTTTTAAATTTTGAGGTGTTACAGGCAAAATCGCGTATTTTTCTTGGTGGTGTGTGAATTCTGTACCAAAGCCTTTTTCTCCCTGCAGAGCCCCGCTACCTTTGATTTTTTCCCGTCGAGATACATTTTGGGTTTTTTTTTTCAGTGGGTTTTTGCGACATGGTGTAAAATGCTTAGATTTGTTGACTATGCCCTGGGGACTAATTTTGCTGGGGTTTCCCAAGACAGTCCCCATCTGGGGATCTTCTTGAAAACTTTTTTTTTTTCCCCATATTTTTCCGGCGAGGGGTTTTGTTTCTAGCCCGCCAACACTTCCGGAAAAAGGTAAAGGCAAAAGGCCTCATTTTTTTGCTTTTAGAACCCCACCAAACATTTCCCAATACTATAAAAAACTGATTTATGATGACCTTTTAATTTGTTTCCCTTCTCAGGCAGGTACGTAACATGCTGGTTTCGAGGTTTTTTGTGCCAGCTTACTGGGGTTCAGAAAACTTTTCCGGGATAAGGTGGGGGAAAGTAAGCACGACGCCCCACTAGAGATTCTCCACTTTGGGGGAAAAGCCCCGGGTAAAGGGCCCCAAAAGGCTTTGGCCAATGCCCCTAAGAAAGGAATATAACGGACTGTGTTCAAAATCTTTTTTCTTCTTGCAGGAAAGGGGGGCCATGTCCCCCGGGGTTTTTCCAAAAGAGAAGGGCCTGTTGATTACAGATAGTATCACCAACGAAACGAGAACGGGGAGGAAGAGCCAAAAAGATTTTTCTTTCCCTTTTTTTTTTTCATTTTTAATTCCCAAAAAAAAATGTGAAAATCCGTTTAGATTTTTATATCTTGTTGGTTAAAAAAAGGGAAAGTCAAAAACTCTTGGTGAAAATGTTTTTTTTATTTTTGGGAAAACTTTTTTTAGGGACAAGGGAAAAAGGGGGCTGGTGTGTTTTTAAAAGGGCGTGGGGATTGAAAATGAAATGTAAAAAACGGTTTTCAAAACGTTGCATGGGGATTTCAAAAAACTACTAGTTCTCTTTTAAAAGGTTGTATTTTTCCCGTTTCCGTTCCCTGAAAAATGCGTTTACTGTTTGGAGGAATTTTTTCAAAATGAGAAAAAAAAAAGAAAAAAAAAAGTTTTTAAGACCGTTGAAAACGATTTATGAGATGGAAACCCCCACGGTTGTAAACCCCCTCCCTGTAAAAAGTTTAAAGTGGGAAAAAAGGGGATTGACTCAAAACGCTTTTTTAGCAGATTGCAACAGTCGGGGGAGATTAGTCTTTGTCTGAAGAATGTTAATTTTTACGCAGAAGATTTTTTTTCAGGGGCGGTGGGTGAAATTTTTTTCCCCTAAATTTATCGTCTTTAAAAAGGGACTAAAAGAAAGTGATCGGATTTTTTATTTGCTTTTCAGCCCCTTTTAAACGCAACACATTGTAAAAAATTCTTTCGTTTGGGGAGTCATTGGGTTTTGAACCTTTGTTGTGTGCGATGTAAAATTTCTCGTAAATTTGTGAGAGTAAATCGTAAATGTTTTTAAAATTTAGGTTTTCCCTTTTTAAAATTCCTAACTTTTTATCAATTTTGTTTTTTATGTTCTTTAAAAATTTTTTCCCGGGGAAATTTTAAAAAAAAAAAAAACCTATATTTTGAAACCCCAGGGTTTTACCGGTCCAAAAACGAAAGGTTTGCTGTAGTGAAATGAATTTTACCCTGATTCCTTTTTTTTTTTTTGGAAGGCGAGGTTTAATTTTAAAACGTTCTATTTTCCCAAGAGGATGAACTAACTTTTATTCATTGTATCAAGGGGGTTTTTTTTAGTGAAGATTTAGGGGGGGAAAAGGTTTTTGCGTTTTTCTCGAAAAATGAAGGGGGAAAAGGGGTTTTCAGAGAAAACCCCCTTGTGTGCAATGTAGAAATTCCGTATCAAATTTAAAATTTGCAGTACTGTTTTAGATCGGGTTTTTTCTTTCCAATTTTTCACAACTTTTTATCAAT
>NW_027264627.1:0-5525 GCF_036320965.1 Panulirus ornatus | reverse complement strand
TAGTCTCTTCATTAGTTCTTGAGAATTTCACTATTACTTTTTGGTTTACAAGACAAAAGTTTTTTCAAATATACTATCAAAAATTGATGATTAATCTTAGTTTTTTGTTGTTGGTTAGTACCTAGTGTTATAGTGCTTTGTGGATTGTGTGGTGTTTTGGTCAAAAATGGGAAACATTTTTTGAACTAATGTTTAAGTTTAAGGAGTTTGTTATATTGGGGGTGTTTTTTGTTTTATATCGTGGCTTTACTGTGTCATGGATTGGAAGTCAGTGTCCATTTTTTTTTCTTTTTAGGCATGGTTGCAATGTGAAGCAGCTTTTGGGTTGTTATTTTGGTTTCTGTAGTTTGCACTCATGAAATGATTATTTGTAGATTTAATCTTTACAGTGTTAAAACTTTTATTGCATACAACTGTATTAATAATATTTGTTGGGGATAGTAAGGGAGTTTAGTTTTCTATTTATTTTATCTTTTTTTAATTGAGTTATTGATTTTTTGTCTATTGACCTACGGATATATGATGGGTATGGATTATTTAAGATGTGCATTCATTTTATTGGAGGAATTTGAGTTGTGTGTTGTGATAATGTATTGTATTCAAACAAGTTAAAAAATGAATTTTTTGGGGAGGATTTCTTTTGGTTAATTTGTTTTTATTGATATGTTTGTATTGACTTTTTCTGCTATAAATGATTTGTTTTTCATATTAGATATTAAGAAGTTTAATTCCGACTTTGATTTTGATTCTGGAGTGTGGCCTATCAACCTGAGTGGGTCTCAAGCTGAGCTATACATAATTACTTTTTACTTTATACCCCGGTATACCACATCGTTCCAATTCACTCTATTCTCTTGCACACCTTATCACCCTCCTGCATGTCCAGGCCTCCGATCGCTCAAAATCTTTTTCACTCATTCCTTCCACCTCCAATTTGGTCTCCCACTTCTCCTCGCTCCCACCTCTGACACATTATATCTCTTTGTCAATCTTTCCTTACTCATTCTCTCCATGTGACCACCATGTCAAAACTACCTCGTCTGCTGTCTTAACCACACTCTTTTTATTACATCACCATCTCTCTTACCCTTGCATTACTTACTCGATCAAACCTCCTCACACAACATATTGTTCTCAAATATGATAGAGTTGATAGAGATGCTCTGTGGAAGGTACTAAGAATTATAGGTGTGGGAGGCAAATTTTTTGAAGCAGTGAAAAGTTTTTATCGAGGATGTAAGGCATGTGTACGTGTAGGAAGAGAGGAAAGTGATTGGTTCTCAGTGAATGTAGGTTTGCGGCAGGGGTGTGTGATGTCTCCATGGTTGTTTAATTTGTTTATGGATGGGGTTGTTAGGGAGGTAAATGCAAGAGTTTTGGAAAGAGGGGCAAGTATGCAGTCTGTTGTGGATGAGAGAGCTTGGGAAGTGAGTCAGTTGTTGTTCGCTGATGATACAGCGTGGTGGTTGATTCATGTGAGAAAGTGCAGAAGCTGGTGACTGAGTTTGGTAAAGTGTGTGAAAGAAGAAAGTTAAGAGTAAATGTGAATAAGAGCAAGGTTATTAGGTAAAGTAGGGTTGAGGGTCAAGTCAATTGGGAGGTAAGTTTGAATGTAGAAAAACTGGAGGAAGTAAAGTGTTTTAGATATCTAGGAGTGGATCTGGCAGCGGATGGAACCATGGAAGCGGAAGTGAATCATAGGGTGGGGGAGGGGGCGAAAATCCTGGGAGCCTTGAAGAATGTTTGGAAGTCAAGAACATTATCTCGGAAAGCAAAAATGGGTATATTTGAAGGAATAGTGGTTCCAATAATGATGTATGGTTGTGAGGCGTGGGCTATGGATAGAGTTGTGCGCAGTAGGGTGGATGTGCTGGAAATGAGATGTTTGAGAACAATATGTGGTGTGAGGTGGTTTGATCGAGTAAGTAATGTAAGGGTAAGAGAGATGTGTGGAAATAAAAAGAGTGTGGTTGAGAGAGCAGAAGAGGGTGTTTTGAAATGGTTTGGGCACATGGAGAGAATGGGTGAGGAAAGATTGACCAAGAGGATATATGTGTCAGAGGTGGAGGGAACGAGGAGAAGTGGGAGACCAAATTGGAGGTGGAAAGGTGGAGTGAAAAAGATTTTGAGTGATCGGGGCCTGAACATGCAGGAGGGTGAAAGGCATGCAAGGAATAGAGTGAATTGGATCGATGTGGTATACCCGGGTCGATGTGCTGTCAATGGATTGAATCAGGGCATGTGAAGCGTCTGGGGTAAACCATGGAAAGTTGTGTGGGGCCTGGATGTGGAAAGGGAGCTGTGGTTTTGGGCAATATTACATGACGGCTAGAGACTGAGTGTGAACGAATGGGGTCTTTGTTGTCTTTTCCTAGTGCTACCTCACACACATGAGGGGGAGGGGGATGTTATTCCATGTGTGGCGAGGTGGCGATGGGAATAAATAAAGGCAGACAGTATGAATTATGTACATGTGTATATATGTATATGTCAGTGTGTGTATATATATGTGTACATTGATATGTATAGGTATGTATATTTGCATGTGTGGACGTGTATGTATATACATGTGTATGGGGGTGGGTTCAGCCATTTCTTTCATATGTTTCCTTGCGCTACCTCGCAAACGCAGGAGACAGCGACAAAGCAAAAAAAAAAAAAAAAAAAAAAAAAGGCAATAAACAAATTAAAAGTCCCATGGAAAATCAGGAGATTAAATTTGATAGGTTTATAGTTCATACTGATGGTAGTGATAGTGTAATTTCTACATCAAAAATTAAAAAAATAACAGTGATTAGGAAGAACTTTAAAGAAAATGCAATGCATGCTGATCACTAAGGGTCAAATCCACATTCAAATGGTGATATTTTTTCTCGGCCAGGAATTGCATTTTTTGAATGAATGATACAATTAGTATAAGAATAAAAGATGATTAGTGTTACAAACAAAATAGATAAGATTAAAAAAAGGGCAAATGAGAGTTGGGGTGAGAGAGTATCATTAAATTTCCGGGAGAATATCTATAGCCCACGCCTTGCAACCATATAACATTGTTGAAACCACTATTCCTTCAAACATACCCATTTTTGCTTTCCAAGATAACGTCCTTGACTTCCACACATTTTTCAACACTCCCAGAACTTAAGCCCCCTCCCCACCCTATGATTCACTTTCTCTTCCATGGTTCCATCCGCTGCCAAATCCACTCCCAGATATCTAAAACACTTCACTCCTCCAGTTTTTCTCCCTTCAAACTTACCTCCCAATTGACTTGTCCCTCAACCCTACAGTACCTAATTACCTTACTCTTATTCACATTCACTCTCAGTTTTCTTCTTTAACACACTTTACCAAACTCAGTCACCAGTTTCTGCTGTTTCTCATCCGAATCAGCCAGCAGCGCTGTATCATCAGCGAACAACAACTGACTTACTTCCCAAGCTCTCTCATGCACAACAGACTGCATACTTGCCCCTCTTTCCAAAACTCTTGCATTTACCTCCCTCACAACCCCACCCATGAAAAATTAAAGAACCATGGAGCCATCATGCACCCCTTCCGCAAACCAGCATGAACTGAGAACCAATCACTTTTCTCTTCCTACACATACACATGCCTTACAGCCTCGATAAAAACTTTTCAATGTATCTAACAACCTTCCTCCCACACCATATAATCTTAATACCTTCCACAGAGCATCTCTATCAACTCTTATCATATGCCTTCTCCAGATCTATAAATGCTACATAGAAATCCATCTGCTTTTCGAAGTATTTCTCACATATAATCGCCAAAGCAAACACCTGATCCACACATCCTCTACCACTTCTGAAACCACACTGCTCTTCCCCAATCTGATGCTCTGTACATGCCTTCACCCTCTTAGTCAATACCCTCCCTTATAATTTCCCAGGAATATTCAACAAACTTATACTTCTGTAATTTGAGCACTCACTCTTATTCCCTTTGCCTTTGTACAGTAGCACTATGCAAGCATTCCGCCAGTCCTTAGGCACATCACAATGAGTCATACATATATTGGATAACCTTACCAACCAGTCAACAATACAGTTTCCCCCTTTTTTAATAAATTTCACTGCAATACCATCCAAACCCGCTGCCTTACCAACTTTCGTCTTCCACAAAGCTTTTACTACCTCTTCTCTGTTTACCAAATCATTCTCCCTAACCCTCTCATTTTGCACACCAACTCGACCAAAACACCCTATATCTGCCACTCCATCATCAAACACATTCAACAACCCCTCAAAATACTCACTCCATCTCCTTTACTCATCATTTGTTATCACCTCACCATTAGCCCCATTCACTGATGTTCCCCTTTGTTTCCTTGTCTTACGCACTTTATTTACCTCCTTGCAAAAATCTTTTTTATTCTCCCTGAAATTTAATGACACTCTCTCACCCCAACTCTCATTTGCTCTCTTTTTCACCTCTCTCACTTTTCTCTTGACATCCTGCCTCTTTCTTTTATACATTTCCCAGTCATTTGCATTATTTCCCTGCAAAAATTATCCAACCGCCTCTCTCTTCTCTTTCATTAATGATCTTACTTCTTCATTCCACCACTCACTACCCTTTCTGATCTGCCCACCTCCCACATTTCTCATGCCAGAAGCATCTTTAGTGCATCGCATTCCTCCCCCACTCCCCTTATGCCCTTTGTTCTCACCTTTTTCCGTTCTGTATTCAGTCTCTCCCGGTACTTCCTCACACAAGTCTCCTTCTCAAGCTCACTTACTCTCACCACTCTCCCCACCCCAACATTATCTCTTCTTTTCTGAAAACTCTACAAATCTTCACCTTTGCCTCCAGAAGATAATGATTAGACATCCCTCCAGTTGTATATGTCTGTATATATATATATATATATATATATATATATATATATATATATATATATATATATATATATATTTTTTTTTTTTTTTTGTCGCTGTCTCCCGCGTTTGCGAGGTAGTGCAAGGAAACAGACGAAAGAAATGGCCCAACCCACCCCCATACACATGTATATACATACGTCCACACACGCAAATATACATACCTACACAGCTTTCCATGGTTTACCCCAGACGCTTCACATGCCTTGATTCAATCCACTGACAGCACGTCAACCCCTGGTATACCACATCGCTCCAATTCACTCTATTCCTTGCCCTCCTTTCACCCTCCTGCATGTTCAGGCCCCGATCACACAAAATCTTTTTCACTCCATCTTTCCACCTCCAATTTGGTCTCCCTCTTCTCCTCGTTCCCTCCACCTCCGACACATATATCCTCTTGGTCAATCTTTCCTCACTCATTCTCTCCATGTGCCCAAACCATTTCAAAACACCCTCTTCTGCTCTCTCAACCACGCTCTTTTTATTTCCACACATCTCTCTTACCCTTACGTTACTTACTCGATCAAACCACCTCACACCACACATTGTCCTCAAACATCTCATTTCCAGCACATCCATCCTCCTGCGCACAACTCTATCCATAGCCCACGCCTCGCAACC
>NW_027264626.1:0-8430 GCF_036320965.1 Panulirus ornatus | reverse complement strand
AAACGTTTTGATGAAGAAATGTACCTTTCAACAACAACTCATTTCTTTATTGAAATGAGGAATTAACGCTTTTAAGGGATCAATCAAAAATCATTCATTTAGATAAATATATACTTTTGTCTAAAATCACAACAAGTTAGACTATCTGCCTTGTTTAATCACGTTAAAAACTATGAGTCTTGTATTGACTGGAGTAACGCCATCTCATATATTAACTCTAACTCTATTACCAAGAGGAATATCATGAATCCTTCTATTATTAAGTACACAAAGAATTAGAATCTCAATATTAGTGGATGGTCATACAAATTAGATAACTTTAATTGTTGATAACATTTTAAAATGACAAGTTTACGAACGCTCCGTTTTATGTTTTGGACAATCACATGTTTACAAATGGCTCTTAGCTTCGTCCCTTCGATGTATATCAACTGACATATTTCTCTCTTTGGTCTCCCCTGATTGATGTGATTAATACAAAACGAAAGTGCACTTGGGAGCTATCCGTGGTTCATTTTTCCGTGGACTCATAGGAATAACTTGATGACGCGCACTATTGAGACCTTTTCCAACATGGATTCCACCGCCTCTTCTATTTCTTCTCTACAACTGTCATGGGACTTTCTCCTTTCGTTTACTCGCTTTCCTCAAATCGCTAACAAGGCTTTACCAACTGAAGTACGGTTTGGATTCCTTAGAAATGCTTATGAAGAAATGTTGCCAAATCTGTCCCTACTCAACGGTTTGTTTCAGCTGTCTGGTCTACGATTTGACCATTCCAAATATTATTTGAAAGAAAAACATTGAATTAAAGAAACTTGAAATGGAGGGAGCTTTTGCATTTCAAGAGAGAAGAAACGGCCTTTCAATAGGAAATAACCGACACACTGGAAAACCGGATGTTGGACTAGTGCTATGATAAATTAAGGAAAAGAATGCAATAGGCTACAAGTGGTCACTAAATTGTAAGTTGGACCATCTTATTAAAACAGCGACTGGACCAAGAACACAAACCCATCTTTTTGTGGTACACCTATCTAAAAACTAGATAAAAGATTCTTGTGTGCATTATGCTAATGGTTTGTTTGTTGCTCTGACAGGGATAAGCCAGCTTGTTTGATGTCACAAAGTCTTTTTGTAATTTAGAAAAATACAGTAATTTAAGTAATGATGATATAAATATCTGTAAGGGTTTAGTGTATGCCAGTTTGTCCAGAACCAGTGGGAAGCTAATTGCCCTAAAACATTCAAAAGAGCTATTAACACCTTAAAGAAGGACAAGGATATACATAATATCTAAAGCAGATAAGTCTAACCTGTTTTTGTGGATTTTAGACAAAAAGTAACTATTATCTAAAATGAATGATCTTCTAATGATGACACAACGTATTCTAATCTTAGAAAACACCTTAGAAGCATTTAATTCTCATTCAATAAAGAAATGAAGTTGTTGTTGAAGGTAAAACAATCTCTTATCAAAAGTTTGTCATCTTTGTCCTATTCATGGCCATAAATGTATGGACTTATCAAAACACATACACAGAATTTTTCCAGCAAGACCTAAATGAGTTCAGAAGGCTCCATCAAATATGAATTGTCAAAATGGTTAGTTTTCTTTATTAAGCCCTTTAGTGGGTAAGGTATCAAATTCTAATATCATGAACAAAGTAGATTTAGCAACATGCTAAACAATATCAATGTTTAATTTTGATTTAATCTAGTTTAGCTTCGATGTTTTCCCTCATTTCCACTAAAAGGTCCAGTTGATGACCTTTTAGAATATCTATTTGATGTCACTTTGGATGATATTCCATTTACCTGCTTCAAAGGTCAAATTTCATTGAACCTAGAAAAATGTGATAAAAACTGTGTAATTTCAATTCAATGGAGATTATTAGGCTCATAAATTTTGGTATGACAAGGGAAACCCTCTTGACCTGTACTAGTAATCTTTACATGGAATTTTCTGAAACAAAATTACTAAAGATATCTTAACTTAAATGCAATTTGGTTTAGGTATGTAGAATATTTCGTTGTGTTTGACTTAACAAATGAAAATTTACAATATTTCTCCCCTTACTTAACAATTTAGTACCTTCCATCACATTTACTGTAGTGCTTACAAAATCCCCTATACATGAATATTATTTTAATTCACCTTGCACCTTGACTCAGTTAGCCTTGTATTGTTTTTCAACTTTGCTACATCATGGTTTGTGAGAGCTACACCTGGTTGGATGTGTGAATTATTATAGCTCTAAGATCACACTTATTGCCAAGTTGCCTTATAGGAATTTTTTTGTAAGCTCTACTTTAAGATTTTAATATTGTATTCGTGATAAAATCTCTGTTTTAAGTCTTCTGAAGACCAGCTCTTTCATCCTGTCATGCTACAGTATAATTCATTTTCTTTCTCTTATCTTTGACCACAGTTCCAGTCATTTCCTACACCTTGTTTACAGTTGTCTGTGAGAAATGTTAGATCAAGTTTCTTTTTCACTTGGACAGGAAATTATTTGTACGCTGGTGGTGAGCACAGAACTAGATAGCCAGCTGCGCCCTGCTAGTGATTCCCGTATGGGTGCAATAAATCATAGTATTTAAAGCCATTCCATATTGCTCCTCTCAATATGAACAATGTTATGAAGTTTCAGCATAAAAACACAGGCGTGGCATGATGCCAGCAGTACAGACAATCTTTTTTCTCAAAGAAGCCGAACAAAAAGCTCCATCACTACTTTAAGAGCCGCTTACTCTCCTTTGAACATGAAAAAAGATTCATCATATGAAACCCCTAAAACATGTATACATTTAAGTAAGCCTATACACGAACATAATACAACATAGCGCTGAAGTTCACATGCTGCCAGGAATTTTCACATTACAGAGAAAAGTTTCATTTATGTTTGACCTTGGAATAGTTGGGTTGTTGGGTCTGAACAAGATGGCTGAGACTGCAGGGTTTCCCACCCCACCCACCCAGCTTGACTTTTTCCTGATGAGGGATTGGCAGTTTCTAGAAATTAATGGATGCTTCCTAGTCAAGCCTCTGTATGTTAAGAGCGTGTAAGCCTTCTCCATTATTTGTGCAGCCATCTTAATGCGCTTCATTTTAATTAAGCAAGCAAGGGCTCAGGCAGGATTCTTCAAACTGATTTCTGAAAATAAACCGATATACTTTCCACTGTCTGGAAAAATAGCTAACAGATAGCTCACAACAAAACTGTATATCAATAATCCAATCATCTAAAATACAAGCTTAAAACAATGATTCTTGAACCTTCTGCTACAACAGGTCAATTGCCTTGATGATCAGCCGCATCTGTTGTTCTGCAAGACCTAATAGATCCATCAATGTGAGGCAGACTTGCCTTCAAATATGCTTAGAAAGTCACCAAACAGATTATTAAGCAACAAAAATGCATTCTAAAGTGCAAGTTTAAGGCTACATAGAACTAAAGAATGTTGAAATGTTAACCTCTATCAAAGGTACAGTTTTCCTAATATCAAGCAGCGAGGACATCTAATATATAAGAAACCTAATGGAAGTTTTTAATCCTTAGCTGAACCTTTGGAATTGTGAAACATTCATCCCTAACAACAATGTTACATATTTCCTGTTGAGGTCAGATTGGTTATACCTTACTATAACCCATTTTTTTTAATGTGCTCACGATACCGCCTAAATAGACTCACAAAAATTAGCTAAATAGACTCAGGAAACTTGAAATTTATCAAAACCTTAATATCTATTTTCATTGCATATGTAAAAGTCGTGGACTTCTGTCCAGAACACTTTTTTTTTAGTGGTGGAAGACTTGGTTGTGCACTGCTGCATTTGGGCCAGTTCAAGAGCATGTTGGTGAGAAGGCTTCCATACCTTTGCAAATGGACCGTAGTGTTTCATGTGAACGTCTGTTACATTAATTAGGGTTCTGTAGGAGGAAAGGTTTCCCCTAAATTTTTAAGGCACGTTTGTATCATTGGGAGTGAAGGGTAGGGTGGGCGATTGTCTCAATGGATTTTGGGTAAATTTTTTCACAAATTTTCCTTTTTAAGGCGAGATTGGTTGTGGGTAATTTTTGAGAAGGTCTCATGAGTATTTTGTAAGTTCTTAGGGACAATGGATTTACTGTGATGAGTCAGTGTGCTTCAATGAGTGAGGACTGGTGAGCACGAGTGGTGATGTGGGTCTTTCGGTGGCACGGTGTTGATGAAGGAGTGCCAGTTATCTGTTTGCCTCTATATGATAGGTAATGAATAGATTTATTTAAAATATTGATTTGGATCTCTGATTTCTATCAATGGTGAGGGTTAGTGTAAGGGTGGTTTCTTTTACGTTACGATGTGTGTAATTTATGGGAGTAGGGTAGTAGTTTTGTAGGAAGCTAACAACCAGGGAGGTATATTACCAGTACTAACCGCCTGGGTATCTGGAGGTTAGTGACGCCTGTTTAGTGATCCAGCACTCAGGTGGCGTCTCGTTGCACCTCACCCTGACCCAGTTGCTGTCTTTTGTATTGACTGGGTGCCTGGATGGAGTGTCTCAGGATGGGTAAGTGGTCAGAGAGATAGTTCCCGGTAGCATCCTTCCATGTACTGCTGGTGTGAGCAGAATGTTGTTTTCCACAAAGTTAGCTGCAGGAGTGGTGGACTGGATTCTGGTTGGTTGGTTGATGCATAGTTAAGTATACTGAGGAATTACAGTTGAAAGAAATTCACCTCAGAATCATAAGTGTGAATGCTTAACAAAGTGGGACATTTCAAATCTTTTAATAATGGGTAAGCATCTTACGAGGTTTCTGCTGTTGGGTATGTATCTTATGGGGTATGTAGAGTGAGGAGGTCTGCAGATGTGGATTATCTGCACCAGTACTGTTTTTATAGGATATTGTTGTTGTCTGTGAGCGTGTTATTGTCAGTTGTGGGAGAAAATTATGGTTTGGTGAATAAGTGTTTTGAGTATACATCACTTTAAAAACTCCTTGTCTGTTATTTCTACAGCTGTGAGATCGGAGCGAGACTAAGCTTCTTAGATGGAGTTTACAAGATACTGGCATCTCTTAATTAGCTGAAAAATTCTGTGTATTGTTCTTATCATAACTAGCACTGAATTGCCAAAATCCTTAAGTTTTGTCATTGCAGTTCTGTGGCGTAGAATGATCTAATTTGTGAAACAGAAAATGCGCTTTCTGTAATGCTGTTTATTGAAATTTGTGCCGAGGTGAAAGGTGTTTGTGACGGAGTTGTAATTATTTTTCGAATGGTTGCTGTACGTCCATGTTCGAGTAGTCTCCAGTGGATGACAGTGATAGTACAGTGAGGTGATACCACTGACTGTAGTTAAAGCACAAATGTAGTAGTGGTTTTTGATATAATTGGACACTATGCACACATTTCAATAAGCTGGAATTAGTATTTAGATGACTGGCCATTACCTCCCTGTAGTTAACACATATGTGTACTTCTTCAGATGCCTGAGTATAACCGTACATAACACACTGCACAAAAACTAAACTTTACACCAGTGAATGAGAGGTCTCAAATTGATCACCTGTAATAGCTTTAAAGAGGTTTGGTATGTTATCAATCTTTTAGTCGTTTTATGTCATTACATTACTTTGAAAGTGGAAATACCATTTTTCATTTCTAGTTTTTCTGAAGAGACGTATAAAGCATGTAAAGGGAAAAAAATACTGCAACACACACCAATGGAAAAAGAATATTCTAAGCTCATTAAAGGAAAAATAAAAATTGTTAAGCTTACTAAAGAAAAAACTATTGTTGTTAAGGTTATGGCAGTATAGATTTTCCCATAAAATATCCGTTCATGTCAAATATACAAGGAGTAGAAAATATGGATTAAATCAATATCCCATACGATGGTCTAATTCAAGAAAAACAAAACTGAAAACTAAAACACACACCACTACAGTGGCCGTCGAAGGGAGCTGGAACATGGTTTAATACAAACATAATGTTATGAATCGTAGGAAGACTCTCCAATAAATAATATATCACATACGAAACAAAAAATAGCCTCTTAACATAGAAGCTAAAGATAACATATAGAACACACACACTAAAAATGTCCAGGACTAGAAATATAATAACCTTAAACACAAAACTGACTCCAAACTGTACATAAACAAATTTACTAGTAAACAATAGACACTGAGAGCAAATACATATGCAAAATTATTAGGGTTTGAATGCAAGGTACAAAAAACAGGCAACTGAAGGTGTAACAGTACATTGCAAAGATAAACATTGAAACAGTTACATGGATTAGTAATATTACAGCCAATTTTGTTGTCGCTCACTGGTAAGCATAATGCATAGAATATACTGAGTCCCAAATATAAGACATCAAAGTAACATAATGTGTGTGAAAACTGGTACCAGAATGAAACAATGAAACACAAGAAAAAGATATCAGCATAAAGCATGGAAAATAAATCCATGAAATAAATTATCAATGGAATAATCATAGTTAAACAGTTGTCATTTGAATATTCTTGCAGTTTCAAGGAAAAATAAACTACTCAACTAGATACTTATGATGTGCAACATGAGGAAAAGAGAAAAGCTTTGGAAATCGATTTTACCATCTTGTACGACATTTTTACTTCACAATAAACGTATTCTCTTAAAACAGGGTCGTCTTGGGGCTCAGCGAGCATTCCTTTCAAAATACAGTCCGCGTAACACCATCCAAATATATTAGTGATAATGGAAAAATTTAGGTAGCGAACCATTAATTGAAAACATCAGGGAGACCCAATATGAAGAAAGAAGCAAAGTACTTGTCAGCCTTTACCTTTTACTGCAGATAATATCTGAAGAATTAATGTGCAATGATTCCTAACTTTACGAGATGCAGAAGTGTCCCTTGTTTCCTAGTGAAAAATAAAATAACAAAATGGTAATCAGCAGCGTAGTTACAAGCGGGATGGAGGGTAAGCCCCATAACCACCGACTGTTTAGGGTTTTTATGATACCAATTCTGCCTAGCTCCTAGGTTGTCATACCAGTCAATTTGGCCGTATAATCTTGGCATATCTATCCCCAAGGTCCCAAATATTTAAACGCCGTGGTAAATAACACCTCGACTTAACTCAAAATATACATAGTGTTTTCTTGACACTTAAAGCCTAGCTTTAATGTGTAAACATTAAGATTTGTAAATGAACTTTGTCTAATACAAACACAAACACTTTAAAACAGCTAATGTTAGAAAGAAAAGAAAAGTACTAATTAATAATAACAAATATAAAAAAAACCCCCCCCCAAAAAAATAAAAAAAAACCGTAACGTTTATTTCTGTCCCTTACCACCATGCATGTCTGTTCAAACAAAACAAACTGACCAAAAATAATCTTTATGAACGTCTCGATTAACAGAAAGTTCCCAAGAAACCAATAACATATAAGAGAAGTTATTGGTGTGCAAAAAAACAAATACTTAAAACAGCTAACACAAAAGTAAAAAATAGATAATCATAAATGATCATGAATTAAAGCCAGTAACGCTAATCAATAGCTGTCGCTTACACCTCACGAATGACTACCCGAACCATATTTTGGTCTTCCGCTTCACGTACAAATCTTGACCTATAACAATTCTAAATATAATTACTATAATTTTCTTTAATCATTATATTAATACAATTTGCTTATGTTACTAATAGTATAACAAACACAAACAAAACGTAGAACTATCAGAAGACAAATTTCAGGCAGCAACTATAACTATAGCGGGAAGGTTTGATCATTTCTGCCCCGCCTGATCCTGCCTCTCTCTCCATCTCCCATATGGCCTTCCCATACACCACAGATGATAATAAATATATATATATAGATATATATATATATATATATATATATCTGGCCAATTCCCTGATCAACTTGTTAAAGTAGGTTTTCAATAAGATATACAAAATCCACAACCTCATACAGGTTACAATAATTAGAAATAATTTCCATAGAATTTTGTATTATACTCCATAGATTTGAGACACTTTAAAAGCCTAGCTTGTATACAAAGATTTTAATCCTCTGAGCGAAGCCATAGCAATAATCGGCCTTATCTACTCTGAGATTGAGAACCTCCAGATGATCAAGATTGCTGTGTTGGATTGTACCGTTTCCCTTGTTACTGCCTGCGCCACTGCCAAACCTTACATGAGTGCCTTCCACGTATTAGGACAGCAGCGGGGCCTCACTGTAGCTACTTCTGGGACGGTTGCCAATCTTCCTCGTATTCCCTCATCGACCACAGCGCCAAACCCGACTCCCGCCATCAGGCCGAAACGCCACAAACATTTCTGACAAAATAGAGACAACCGCATTCGCGTCCAGTTTTGACACCAAAGTGAATTTATACGACAATTACGTTCAAGATGCTTGGTTTTTCGTTCATGATGGATTG
>NW_027264625.1:0-6912 GCF_036320965.1 Panulirus ornatus | reverse complement strand
GCAAATTTGCGGAGCGACTTTGATCGCAATATGGCCTCCGACACTCTCTGCGCGTTTAACGCGAGTGTAAGGAGCGCCAAGTTGCGGAGCTGGACTTTTGATCGCAAATATGGCCTCCGACATCGTTGCGCGCTAACGTTGAGAGGTACGGAGTGTAAAATTGCGGAGCCTCTCTCTGCAATCTCATATATGGCCTTCCGACAACTCTCTGCGCGCGCTAACGCGATGAGGTAAGGAGCGCCAAGTTGCGGAGCGACTTTTTGATCGAAATATGTTTTAAAAAGTTGGTCTCCGACAATCGATTGCGCGCTAGTGAGAGGAAAGGAGTGACAAAGTTGCGGAAGCGATACTCCTGATCTCATATATATGGCCTCCGACCACTCTTTGCGCTCTAACTTGAGATGGTAAAGGAGCGCAAATTTGCGGAGCGGACTGTGATCGCATTTATGGCCTCCGACACTCTCTGCGCGCTAACGCGTAGGGTAAGGTGGTGGCGCCAAGTTGCGGAGCGTACTTTGATCGCAATATGGCCTCCGACACTCGGATGCGCGCTAACGTGAGAGGTAAGGAGTGTAAATTTGCGGAGCCACTCCTCTGGTCTCATATATGGCCTCCGACTCTTGTGCGCGCTAACGCGAGATTGGTAAGGAGCGCCAAGTTGCGGAGCGGACTCTTTTCGAAATAATATGGTCTCCGAAACGCGATGCGCGCTAACAGTGAGGAGGTAAGGAGTGCAAAGTTGCGGAGCGATCCTTCTCTGATCCTCATAATGATGGCCTCCGACACTCTCTGCGCCATAACGTGGAGAGGTAAGAGCGGCAAATTTCGTAGCGACTCTGATCGCATATATGCGTCTCCGACACTCGGTGGCGCGCTAAACGATGACAGTTTAGCCCATTAAACCAACCATGCTGAAGTGTTTCTGCTCTAAACTCTCTCTCCATGGATGAGAGACTTTACTGGGCCTGTGTTTCACATGTCAGGGATCGTTGCATTCAAGGAGGCCCAAGGTTTTTGAGTAGCGTGATGTATACTACGATTCGGCGCGCAGGGACAAGTAAATCACTTGCCAAGGCGGCGACGAGGGCAAGAAACTCAGGCACACCCCACCAAGACTTCCACAAAAAAGCTGAAACACCTTTCTTAAGCAAACGCCCTACCATAAACCCAAATTGTTAATGGAAAATATCCTTGGCACAAAATGCTTCGCGGTAGTTCGTCTTGCGACGTCCAAGAATTTCTCCTCTCGCATCGCATTAACGGATGCCCCGCCAGTCATTATTAGTCATTAACTATTATTCAATAAACGCAAAAAATCACCACTACAGCCGAATATTTCACATTAACCAACAATTGCTGCTGTTGTTGCTCTTAACTCTCTCTTCAATGGAGAGACATAACTTGGCCAGTGTTTCACATGTAGGGACGTTGCATTCATGGATGCCCCTGTGGTTTTTGGGTATAAGGTGGACTTGTTTTACTACATTCGCAAGCGCTCAAGGGCCAATAATCACTTTCCAAGGGGCCTCTTGAAGGAAAGTCCCTAATGTGAAAAAAATGGTCCCAAGTTATGTCTCTCCATTGAGAGAGAGTTAAGAGAAACAACAGCAGCATGATTGGTTTTTGGATTTATGCGGCTGTTGTTGTGGTGGATTTTTTGGTTTAGTGAAATCAAAGTTAATGGGACTTATATGGACTTGCGGGGCAATTGTATTGCGACGCGAGGATGTTGAAATTCTTGGACCGTCGCGTGCAAATCGTTTAGTATAGGTCACATTTCCCAAAAATCCACAGGGGCTCCTTGAATGAACGTCCCTACATTTGTGAAACAATGGCCAAGTTTTTGTCTCTCCATTGAGAGAGATTTTAAGAAGCAACAACTGCAGCATGGTTGGTTTTGATATATGCGGCTTTTGTTGTGATGGGTGGATTTTTTTGGGTTTTTGAATCAGAGTTAATGACAGGGGGGGGGGCATTCGTATGGCGTCGCTTTGAGAATGAAATCTTTGGTCCGTCGCCGTGCAAATCGTAGTAACAGTCCCTTACCCAAAATCCACAGGGGGCCCCCTTGAATTAACGTCCCTACATGTGGAAACAATTGGCCAAGTTATGTCTCTCCATTGAGAGAGTTAAAAAAGCAACAACTGCTGCATGAATGGTTTATGGATTTTCTGCGGCTTTTGTTGTGGTGGATTTTTTGTTTATTGAATCAGAGTTATATGACTAATATGGACTGGCGGGGGGGATTCGTATTGCGACGCGAGAAAATGAAAAATTTTTGGTCCGTAGCGTGCAAAATCGTTGTAACGTCTACCTTACCAAAAACCACCCCCCAAACAGGGGGGGGGGGGAGGGTCCGGGCCTTTTTACCTTGAATTGAAACGTCCCTACATGTGGAAAGATTATGGCCAAGTATGTCTATCCATTGAGAGAGTTAAGAAGCAACAACAGCAGCATGATGGTTTATGGATTATGCGGGTTGTTGTGGTGTGATTTTTTGGTTTATTGAATCAGAGTTAATGACGGGGCGGGGGCATTCGTTATTGCGGACGCGAGAAGTGAAATTCTTGGACCGTCGCGTGCAAATCGAGTAAACAGTCACCTTTTCCCAAAAACCACATGGGGCCTCTTGAAATGAAAGTCCCTACATGTGAAACAATGGCAAGTTATGTTCTCTCCATTGAGAGAGTTATGAAGCAACAACACGCATGACGTATGGTATATGCGGCTTTTTTTGTGGTGGATTTTTTGGTTTATTGAATCAGAGTTAATGACTAATATGGACTGGCGGGGGCATTTTGTATTGGACGAGAGAGAATGTGAAATTCTTGGACCGTCGCGTGCATAATCGTAGTAACATCGTAGTAAAACAGTCTACCTTACCCCCCAAAAAAACAGGGGCATCCTTGAATGAAACGTCCCTACATGTGAAACAATGTGCCAAAGTTTGTATCTCCATTGTGAGAGATTTAAGAAGAAAACATAACAGCTGCTATGACTGGTTTATGGTATTTGGGCTGTTGTTGTGGTTGGATTTTTCTGGTTTATTGAATCAGAGTTAATGACGGGGCGGGGGCCGGGGCATTCGTATTGCGACGCGGAGAAGTTGGAAATTCTTGGACCCCTCGCGTTGCAAATCGTAGTAACAGATTCCACCTTACCCAAGAACCACAGGGGCTCCTTGAATGATAACAAGGCCAAGTTTTTGTCTTTTTCCATTGAGAGAGGTTAAGAAGCAACAACAGCTGCATGTTGGTTTATGGATATATGCGGCTTTTGTCTGTGGTGGATTTTTTTTGGGTTTTTTGGAATCAGAGTTAATGAGTAAATGACTGGCGGGGGGATTCGTATTGCGAAGCGAGAAGTGAAATTCTTGACCGTCGCGTGCAAAAACGTTGAGTAACCAGTCACCTTACCCAAAACACAGGGTCCTCCTTGAATGAAAAAGTCCTACATGTGAAAATACAATGGCCAAGTATGTCTCTCCATTGAGAGGGACGTTATGAAGCAACACAGCAGCATGACTGGTTTATGGATATATGCGGCTCTTTTGTTGTGTTGGATTTTTTGGGGTTTTTTGAATCAGAGTTAATGACGGGGAGCGGGGGGCATTCGTATTGCGAAGCGAGAAGTGACATTCTTGGACCGTCGCCGGTGCAAATCGTAGAAACCAGTCACCTTACCACAAAAACCACAGGGGCCTCCTTTTAATGAAATCGTTTCCTACATGTGAAACACAGGCCAAGTTATGTCTCTCTCCTTGAGATGAGAGTTAAGAAGCGAACAACAGCAGCATGGTTGGTTTATGGATATATGCGGCTTTTGTTGTGGTGATTTTTTAGGTTTATTTGAATCAGAGGGTAATGACTAATATGGATGGCTGGGGGCATTTGTATTGCGAACGCGAGAAGGTGAAATTCTTGGGACCGTTTCGCGTTTGCAAATCGTGTAACGTCACCTTACCCAAAAACCAAGGGGCCTCTTGATGAAACGTCCCTAATGTGAAAACAATGGCCAAGTTATGGTCTCTCCATTGAGAGAAGTTAAGAAGCAACCAACAGCAGCATGGTTGGTTATGGATATTATGCCGGGGGATTTGGATTCGGAAGGGGGGGGCGGTGCGCTTTTGTTGTGGTGGATTTTTTGGTTTTTTGAATCAGAGTTAATGACTAATATGGACGGGGCGGGGGCATTCGTATTGCGACGCGGAGAAGTGAAATTCTTGGACCGTCCGCGTGCAAATCGTATAACAGTCACCTTACCCAAAAACCACAGGGGCCTCTTGAATGAAACGTCCTCCCTCCATGTGAACACAGGCCAAGTTATGGTCTCTCTCCATTGAGAGAGAGTTAAGAAGGCCCAACAACAGCAGCATGGTTCGGTTTATGGATATATCGGCTTTTGTTGTGGTGGTTTTTTTGGTTTATTGAATCAGAGTAATTGGAACGGGGCGGGGGCAATTCGTTTATTGCGACGCGAGAAGTGAAAATTTTCTGGTCCGTCGCGTGCATAATCGTAGTAACTGTCTTCTCTTCCCCAAAAAACCACGGGGGCCCCTCCTTGAATGAACGTCCCTACATGTGAAACCCAGGCCAAGTTATGTCTCTCTCCATTGAGAGAGAGTTAAAAAAAGCAACAACAGCAGCATGGTTGGTTTATGGAATATATGCGGCTTTGGTTGTGGTGGATTTTTTGGTTGATTGAATCAGAGTTAATGGACTAATTGGACTGCGGGGCATTTCGTATTGCGACGCGAGAAGTGAAATTCTTGGACCGTCGCGTGCAAATGTAGTAAACAGTCACCTTACCCAAAAACCACAGGGGCCTCTTCAATGAAACGTTTTTCCCTAATGTGAAACAATGCAAGTTATGTTCTACAAGTGGGAGAGTTAAGAAGCAAAAAACAGCAGCATGACTGGTTTAATGGATATATGCGGCTTTTGTTGTGTGTGGATTTTTTGGTTATTGAATCAGGTGTTACTGACGGGGGCGGGGGCATTCGTATTTGAGACGCTGAGAAGTGAAATTCTTGGACCATCGATCGTGCAAATCGTAGTAACAGTCACTTACCCAAAAAACCAACAGGGGCCTCCTGAATGAAAACGTCCCTACATGTGAAAAAAAGGGCCCAAAAGTTATGGTCTCTCCATTGAAGAGTTAAGAAGAAAACAACAGCAGCATGACAAGGTTTATGGTATATATGCAGTTTTTGTTGTGTGGATTTTTTCGGTTGATTTGAATCAGAGTTAATGACTATAATGGACTGGCCGGGGGGCATTTCGTTTTGCGACGCGGAAGAGTGAAATTCTTGGATCCGTCGCGTGCAAATCGTAGTAAACAGGTCACATTTACCAAAAACCACAGGGGCCTCCTTAAAATGATAACGTCCCTACATGTGTAACAATGGCCAAGTTATGTCTCTCATTGAGAGAGAGTTAGAAGCACAACAGCATGGTTGGTTTAGGGGATATATGGGGGCTTTGTTGTGGTGGATTTTTTGGTTTATTGAATATGAGTTTAATGAACTATATGGATGGCGGGGGGCATTCGTATTGCGACGCGAGAAGTGAATTCTTGGACCGTCGCGTGCAAATCGTAGTAAACAGTCAACTTACCCAAAAACCCACAGTGGGCTCCTTGAATGCATACGTCCCTACATTTAAAAACACAGGCCAAGTTTTGCTATCTCCATGGATTGTGTGAGTTTTAAGAAGCAAATATGCGCCCTCCGACCACTATTGTCCTTTCTAACGTGAAGAGGTAAGGAGCGTAAATTTGCGGGAGGAGCGACTCCTCTGATCCTCTTATATGCCTCCGGACTCTCGATGCGCGCTATCGTGAGAGGTAAAGGAGTACTTAAAATTTGCGGAGCCACTCCTCTGATCTCTTATCATGGCCTCCGACACTCTCCTGCGCGCTAACCGGAGAGGTAAGGACGCCAAGTTGCGGAGCGACTTTTTGATCGCAAATATGGCCTCGACACTCGATGCGCGCTAAAGTGAGAGGTACGGAGTGTTAAATTTGCGGAGCCACTCTCTGATCTCATTATGGCCTTCCGTCTCTCTTCTGCGCGCTAACGCGAGGAGGTAAAGGAGCGCAAGTTGCGGAGCGTCTCTTTTCGCAATATGGTCTCCGCAATGATGCGCGCTAACGTGAGAGGTAAGGGAGTGCTAAGTTTGCGGAGGGACTCCTCTGATCTCATATATGGCCTCCACACTCTATTGCGCTTCTAAACGTGAGAGGTAAAGGGAAGCGCCAAGTTGCGGAGCGACTGTGTCGCATATATTGGCCTCCGTCACTCTCTGCGCGCAATCGCGAGAGGTAAGGTGCGCAAGTTGAGGAGCGACTTTGATCGAAAAATATGGCCTCGTACACTGATTGCGCGCTAAACGCAGAGGGTAAGGAGCGCATATTTGCGGAGGACTCTGATCGCAATTGGTCTCGACAACTCGGTTGCGCGTAACGTGACAGGGTATAGCAATTTAACCAACAATGCTTCCTGTTTCTGCGTCTTAACTCTCTCTCCATGGAGAGAGACAATTACTTGGCCTGTGTTTCACTTGTAGCGGAAGTTGCATTCAAGGAGGCCCCTAGGGTTTTTGAGTAAGGTTGGCTGTTACTTCGATTCGCACGCGCAGGGCCCAAGTAATGCACTTGCCAAGGCGGCGACGAGGAGAAACTCAGCAACCCCCCAAAGTACTTCACAAAAAAGCAAGAAACACCATCTTAGGCAAACGCCCTAACCAACCCAACATGATTAATGAAAACATCCTGGGAACTGCTTTCTCTGGTAGTCGTCTTGCGTGGTCAAGAATTTCACCTCTCGCATCGCCAATACGAATGCCCCGCCAGTCCTTATTAGTCATGACTCTAATTCAATAAAACCAAAAAAATCCCCACAACAGCCGATAT
>NW_027264624.1:0-5000 GCF_036320965.1 Panulirus ornatus | reverse complement strand
AAAACCCCACACACAAACCTTTCACACACACACCACACACCACACACAAAACAACACACACACACACACACACACAAACACAGAAAATACAACCCACAACCACAACAACCACCACCCCCCCCACACACACACACACACAAAAACCACACACAAAAAAAAAACACACACACCCACACAACACCCGGGAAACACACAAACACACACAAATACACCACAAACAAACATTACCACACCACCCACACACAACACACACCACACACACACACAACCGCAAACACCCACAAACACACAAAAGACAAACACCAACCCCCCTTCACATACACCCCAAAAAATAACACCAAAACACCCAACCACCCCAAACACACCCACACAACCACACACACACACCACACACACCCCAAACACACACACACCAAACACAAAAAACAAACCACAACACACGCACCCAAAAAAAAACACACCCCCACACACACACACACACAACACCACACCACAAACCACACACCCCAAAACATCACAACAACAACAAACACACAAAACCCAAAACAAAACCACAAACACACAACACAAAAACACACACACACAAAACACACAAACACACACCCCACAATAAAATTAAGAAAAAAAAACAACACACAGACACACAAAGAAAACACAAGGGCATACCACAAAAACCACACAGTTACAGACCTCACATAAAACCACAAGCCCAGACACACACGCAAAACACACCACACATACACAAAAACAAAAAAACCAACACCCCCAAAACAAAACACACACACACACACCCCACACACACACCACCCACCAACACCACACACTAACCACAAACCACCAAAAACCCAAAAAAACCCCCACAACACATACACAAAAACACAAAAAATCCAAAACACACACCCAAAAAACCACCAATCAGCCAATAACTTAAACAACAAAAACAAAACAATTTTCCCAAAAAGCACTAAAAAACCCACCCCCAAAACCAAAAACACCACACACCCCAACACACACACACACACACCACACACACACTAAAACCAAAAAACAACACACACAAAATACCATACCCCCACAACACACAACCACCCCACCACACCACCTTTTAAAAAAAAAATACAAAACAAAAAACACACAACCCAACCATAACCAAAAAACACCACACAACACACAAACAAAACACAAAAACACATAACAAACACCACACACAAAACAACACACACCACAAAACCACACACCCCACACACACACACAAAAACACCCCAAATCCACAAAAAAAACACAAACCCCAAACCACACACACACCCAAAACACACCACCACACCACCACACCAAAACACACACACACACCACACCACACGAAAAAACGGAACAACAAAACACACAACTCAAACACACAAAACCCCAAAACAACACACAAACTCACACACACCACACACACACACACACACACACACACACCACACCACACACACCCCCCCCAACACACACACAACAAACACACAACACACACACACAACAAAACACACACAAACAAACAAATAAACACCCCAAACACACACCAAAACACAACCCACACACACACACACACCACACACCCCCCCAAACCCAAACATTCAACAAAACCAAACAACACCCCCAACCAAAAATCCAACAAACAAAAACCCAACACACCACAAAACCACCCCAAAACAACACAACCAAACACACACACCCCCACACCCCACAACACACCACACAAAACACACCCACACACAAACACATACACCATAAACACACACACATACAATTTCTTTCACTTTATCGGTTTTTTTTGGTTACAGCAAACAAAGAGAACATAAATAGAAAAAAACAAACCCACCCAAAACACGCACAGACAAACCCCACCCAAACACCAAAACAACCCACACAACAAAAACCCACACAAATACACATAAACAACAACCTCACCCACCAACACACACAAAACAAAACACCACACCCCACACCACACACACCACACAAAACCCCACACCCCAAACACGGGGAAAACAAACAAAACCACACAAAAACAGAAAAAATTACATAACACACAAACACAAAATATCCCCACAGAAAGACACAAAACACACCATACACATACCGAACCAAACACAAACACACAACACTCACCAAACACACCCAAACACCAAACAAAAAAAAAAATTTTTAAACAAAAAAGGGGAACAAAATTTTAAAAAAACGAAAAAAAAAAGGGGAAAAAAAAATTTTTCATTAAAAAGGTAAATAATAAAAACTTGCAACACATCCGCAAAAACCCCAAAAAAAATTTTCACCCAAAATTTTTAAACAAACAACCCCAAAACCCAAACACCACTCCCTTCTACAAATACAAATAAAATCACAGCACATAAAAAAAACACAGGGGAAACTCAAACACACACACACACCCCCAAAACCAAAACCCAAACCACACACCACACTCACAAAACCACCAAAAAAAAAAAAAAAAAAAAAAACACAGAAAAACGAACAAAAACAAAACCACACACAAAACCAACACACCTCACCCCCACACCCACCTCACAAACCACACCACTCCACCCCCAACACAAAATTTTTAATCACACACTAACTTACACATATACAAAAAAAAAACACAAAAACACCGGGAACCAAAAAAAAAACCCCAAAACCCCCAAAAACAATCCCACAAAACCACACAAAACACCACACACACACAAACCCCACACACACATACACACACACAAAAAACCCCACACAAAACACTTTCCCACAAGCACACCACACACACACACACACACCCCACACACAAACCCCAAACACAACACAACACACACAAACAAAACACAAAACACACATACACACAAACAAACCACAAAAACACACACCACACCCCAAAACCCCCACACACACATACAAAACCATTAAACAAAAAAACAAACCCCAAAACAAACAAAAAAACACAAAACATACACCCCACACAAAACCACATCCACACAAAAACAAAAAAATCCACTACCACGCATAAAGTTCTTTCCAAAATTTCCACCTTAATAACTTTAAAACACAAAACAAACAAACACACAGTCAAGCGCCCCAACTAACACCCCCCCACCCACCCACAAACACACAAACACCACACCACACCAACACACACACACCTCACCCCACCCCACACACACACAACAATGAAACCACACACACACACACACACACACACACACACCCACAAACAAAACAAAACATACACCCTCCCCCCACCCACAACCCCAAAAATCAGATCAAAAAAACTAACACACCCCACACACACACACAACACCCCCCAACACAAAAACCCCACACAAAAACATTTACGAAAACATTACCTCACCAATCAAAAAACACACAAAAAAATACAAACAAAAACACACACACACACCCCAACCCCACCACACACAAAACCCACACACACCCCAAAATCCCAACAACAAAACCCCCAAAACTTTACAACCAATTCACAAAATCGCCTTTTTGGCTGTTAGATGCAAGACAAAAATAAAAAAACAAACAAACTTTCACATACGCCAAAAACCCAAGAAACCTACATATACACATACCCACACAAACAAAAAAAACCACAAATAAACACCCCAAAAACACACACCACCCCACACAACACACACACACACACACACACACAAAACACCACCCCACACCGCAAACACACAAAAAAGCACACTAAACACAAAAAAAAAAAAAAATACAAAAACACACACAAAACCCACACAACACAACAACACACACACACACACACCCCACACACACACACACACAAAAAACCCCACCCCACACACAAACACACCACACCCCAACACACACCCCAAAAGAAACCAAACACCCTCAAACACACACCAACAAAACAACACCCCCTTTACACATCCCAAAAAACTAATTTAAAACGCAAACACACCCCCACACACACACACCACCCGCAAAACCAAAAAACAAACACACACACCCCCCACCCCACAAACCACCAGACACACCACAAATCACACACTTACACACACATTTAATATTAAAAAGACTTCACCAGACCCCCAAAAAGAAACCCAAACTAAAAAAAAACACAAAAACACACATTTCCAAACACCACAAAACCCCACACCCCAAAACACAAAAACCCACCCCAACAACCCCACACACAAAAACACCAAAAACACAAAAAAACCCAAAACACACACCCCAACACCCCACCCCCAACCACAAAACACACACACCCACACACACCCCAAAAACACCACAAAACACAACACCCACAAAACACACACAAAAAAAAAAAAAAAAAAAAAAAACATACACAAAACACTACACAAAAACAAACACACAAACCACACACACACACACACACACACACCACACAAACCCAACACACACACCAAACACACACACCACACACACACACAAAACACACACCTCAAAAGAAACCACACACACCCCACACACCACACAAAAAACACGCACACCCCAACACACACCCACCACACACACACACACCACACACAAAACACACAAACACCCCACCACCCCAACACACACAAACAGAAACACATATAAAACAACACAAATACAAACACAAACAACCAAACAACACAACATAAACCCAAAAAAAAATTTTCACACCAGAAAACCAAAATTACCAAGTACAACGCATAAACTCACCCAAAAAAATTCACCCTTTAATACACTTTAAAACAAAACCCCCAAAACATCACAAGCACGCGCCATTCTAACACAACCCCCCCACCCACAAACACACACACCCAAACAACACCACCACACACACACACCAACCACCCAAACAAAAAACCAAAATACACCCAAAACCACTCCCCCAAAACCAAAAAAAAGGGAAAAACAAAACACACACAAAACACCCCACCCCACACCCCACACACCACACACACACACCCACTCACAGAAAACAACCCCAATAAAACAAAAACTACAAAACACAA
>NW_027264623.1:0-9295 GCF_036320965.1 Panulirus ornatus | reverse complement strand
TGTGTAGGTGGCGCCATATTGCACCGAGAGTATACGTTATCATCAAACAGCCGATGTACGGTGTTGGTGATGCCGGTGGGAAGGGGTGGTTGTGGTGGTGGTGTTGACTATTGCCCCTACACTCTTGACACAGCCCATGCCACGATGTGCCCAACTGCTCGTAAGGCCTGTGTGCATAAAACATGTATGTATGTTACCACATTAGTCTCGGCCTCACTTTCTATGATAATTGATATGACATTGCGTAACAATACAGTCTGCTTTACCTTTCATATTTCATATGTATATAAATGTAATAATGTATTTGGTTCGAGCCAGAATTTATATTGTCTACGCTCTATTCAAATTACGTACGTTCTACCGCGGTGCATTCACGTTTGTACAAACGATGACATGACGAAGAAACTCAAACGCTGTCCTGCATCCACGGGGGCCAAAAGGACAACCATTGTTTGTCTGTTGATTTCCACCTCGGTAATTTCGCTAGGGTTGTAGCCTCGCCATGAGGGTGGGTACCCATACCTCAGAGAGGGGACGGAGGGGATATGGGGGATGGGGATAATTATAGTAAGGCATATATTTTTTATTTAAAAACGTAAGACGACATGAAGTACCCTCACGGATTTATTTGGTTGTCAAAACCAAATACAGACTTTTCCTTCTGGTTTCGCCGTCGACACGTCGGTTATTAACTACGGGATTACCTGTTGCTTTCATGGTCGTTTTGACGCACTCTGGTTTTCACGTCCACACACAATATACTGTATTACATATCATTACTATGTATGATTCCTATATAAATACTGTCAGACCTATTGTTTATGTACGTGATTAGAATACGGACAAAATCAAATACAGACAATAGATTGTGTAAATATGGGATGAAGACGATATGGGGAGCAGATAATGCGTTTAGGTGGTTCTGGGTGGGGGTAATGGGTTGGTCGGGGGATGTTCAAGATGTTGAGGGAGGGTTAGACGAGCACGCACACTCGTCCGATTTCTCTATAACGCGCTTCGAAAGATTCATAAGTGATACAAACCATTCGTTTAGCAGAAATTTGTGAAAACAGCTTTTGTCCGCCGCTGAAAATTATAGTAGGTGATATTGTTGGTCTTTCTGGGTCTTTTTATTTCTGGTTGCGTACCTTGTTTTGAATTAATTAGTTGATCTTGATTTTTTAGTTTTGTATTTTGGCTTATTAAGTTGTTATTTTCATTCATCAGGCATTTATCAAGGTCAAACCGCCATCATCACTACATCCTCAAAAATCATTTTGTATTCAATGGCTTTTCTGTGGGTAAGGTTATTTTCACTAAATACTTCCAGTCAATTTGTTTTCATCATCGATTGTCGTTTATCTTGGTCAAAGGACTATCTTGAACTAATCCTTGTATTTATTTTCAATATCCTTTATCTTGTTAAAAGCCATCTTCACTACTTCCTCTTGATCATCTTACTTTCAATATCAGAACGTTCTTTTGGTCAAAGGCCATCTTCATACTTCCTTGTAGTCAAGTCACTTTCAACAGCACTGAACTCTATTCTTAATGTGAATCTATCTTCACTTCATCCTCTACGGTCATCTGGTTTTCAGTATCTGTGCATTTATCTTGGTTAAGGCCATCTTCACTACATCTCATAGATACACTTACTTTGGACACATCTTGCCTTTATATATATATATAATATATATTTATTATAGATATATATATTTTTTTTGATACTATCCGCCATTTTCCGCGATAGCAGAGGTAGCGTAAAGAAACAGAGGATGGGCTTTTTTGGAATATCTTCACCTGGCCCCCTCTGTTCCTTCTTTTGGAAAATTAAAAAAAAAAAATAAAGAGAGAGGGGAGGAATTTCAGCCCACCGCTCCCTCCCCTTTTAGTCGCCTTCTTCGACACGCAGGGAATACGTTGGGATGTATTCTTATAATCCCCTATCCCAGGGATAAAATATATATATTTTATATCTATATATATTTATATTTATATATATATATATATATTTATATATATATATATATAATATATATCAGAATTGTAAGTTTGGTTATGTCAGGAACCATCTGAAATGGGACCTTATTAATCTATATTTGCAACTTACATTTGGATAGAATCATCCAGCTTCAATATATTAGCTTTTACTATATTTAAATATAAACAAGGTCTAAAGAGGTTACATTGGTTGAGCAAGACGTGAGAATATCTATCAATTGGCCCCCAGCCTGGTTTCCAAATTGTCGTTCTGAAGTATTTCGAGTTCAGTAGCTGAATACAGGACCATTGATTAGAGGACTATTTGTTAGTATGTGTAACTTCGCCTGGACCCAATCCACGTCTTCAATGGGCTTTCTGTTATACAAACGGGATATAATGGAAAGGATTCCTTTGTTAGTTTCATTGAAAACCTTCGTTTCAAATGAAGGGAAAGATATTACTATGAAGCGGTACCTTATCAGCAGGAAGAGCTGCAAGCAACGTATGAAGTTATGCAGATACATACGAACCCGTGGCTTCCAACGTAAAAATCGGCCGCCATTTGGGTTCACTCGGAATTAATGGGTGACACCAGGATATGGACCGTCTGGGGAAACAGGTACGATTTAATATTCTTGGTATCATGTCGGCTCGATGGCGCAGGATTACCAACTGAAATGCAAGAACAATGGAGAAAGCCGCCCAAACGTATCATGAAGGGCCGTGCAGAGAAGATCGAGATGGATCCGGTTGAAGACGATATCGCTCACAGTATATTGAAATTTTATCCCGAGACTTCCCTGATCTCCGACAAGCCGCCACAGAGACCACCAGCCCGTCCCCAGAACAGCAAGTCACAGAGACCACCAGCCCCGCTCCTCCTGGGGACACAGCCAGACACACAGGCCCAACTAGCCCCGGCACCCACACAGAGCCACTAGATCTGTTACTTGAGGAAAGCAATGAATTTCTCGAATTTTTTGCTCTTTCACTGGAGAAGAACTGATGAGTTCCTTTAGACAAGGGATCAAAAATGTTAAAAAAGGAATTATATAAGTTCTCTTATGGAGTGAGATCTTTGACGGAGCTGTGCTGCCTATTTAGCACAGCCTTACCAAAGGGTGATCTTTGCTTGTCGTGCAGAAACTCATTGAGGGCGGAGTCCGGCTGCACTTTCTTACCGAGGAAAAGGATTCTCTGCACAATAGACAAACTGTCCTTGCAAACACTTTTATGAGATGAATAGATGGATGCTCTAATGATCGAAAATATAAAGTTTTAGGAGGACTGTACAACTTATATATTCGGTTAGCCAATCTTCATTATGACTGGCTTATTGTTACCTCATGATTGATTCATTTTGCAAGGTCAGGAAAGTTATTTCTCCGTTGCGTCTAGGGGTAATAAAACCCATCCCCCGAAGCTTGGTTACCTTTTATCCGTGGTGGGGGGGACTTCATGGATTGGGCCGTTAGGAAGTAGGCAACCATCGTTTGGTTGGCTTCTGTTCAATCATGAACGAAAAAAACCATGCATCTTGAGCGTAATTGTCGTTTAAATTCACTTGGTTGTCAAAAAAGACGCGAAGCGGTTGTCTCATTTTGTCAGAAATGTTTCTTTGTGAGTCTCGGCCTGGATGGCGGGAGTCGGTTTGGCGCTGTGGTCATGAGGGAATACGAGGCAAGTATTGGCAACCGTCACAGAAAAGTAGCTACAGTGAGGCCAGCAGCTGTCCTAATAACTGTGGAGTGCACTCAGGTATGGTGTGCAGTGAGACGCTAGCAGTAACCAGGAAACGGACAACCAAAACAGCAATCTTGATCATCGGGAGGCTATCTAATGCTCAGAGTAGTTAAGCGATTATCGTATGGCTTCGCTCAGATGGATGAAAAATCTTAGCGTGAAAATCACCAAGTAAAAAATAACTAGTAGTTAGTGGTAGTGAAGTGGTGGAATTACCGTATTTCTGTGGTCTTAATTGTAAAACGAAAACTTTTCGTTTTCTCATCAAGCTAGAGGGGTTGTAGACCCACCATCCTTAAGGTTGCTAAGGTAATGGTAACTTCAAGGCTATGACCTCAGCAAAATTTGTGATGAAAGTGCAGGAATTGTGGTAATGTATATGTGGATAATAAATTATATAAGTTGTATAATAAATGTGTATTAAAAATTGTAGTTTCTCTGTTCCCGTTCATTAATTCAAATACAGGTAAGTTTTCTCTCTAAAGAGGTGGATAAGCTACCTGCACTTGCTTTATGAATGTGGTGACTTTCCCTTCCATTACGCACAATGGTTGTGCTGAACTGAAGATGTAGAAATCCGTAGGACTTAACTAAGATAGGGAATCAATCTACATCAAAATTTGGAACGTATGCTTCTTTAGATGGACATTAAACAACGAACGGAGAAGCACAATGGAGCAATGAATTTCAATATCACCACTTAAAGTAGACCTTTTTCAACTGTGGTGGCTTTATTTAAAGCAAACCTTTTTTTTGCCAAGGTTTTGTTAGCACCTAAAATAACACCACGACCTTCCTTATGAAATATTTTCAGAAAGGTTACTGTCTGAAATATTTCTAAGGTTAAGGTCATTTTGGTTTGGTTAAGATGCTAACCTAACCTAGGCTAGAGAAATAAGTTTCATTGCTCAGGCCCCAATACGTGACGGGCTACTGTTGATATTAATACAGTATCAGAAAGGTGATAAACTGCGTGAAATGATAAAAAAGATAGAATGGTGTCAGTTGAAAGTTGAAGTATTTGCTTGATACTCTTTTTGACAGGATCCAAATGCATCCTAAACTCAGTCACTTAAATCACAATGCTGAATATTGTTTTTTATTTGTTGGAACCAGTTACAGGAAGTAATAAATATCAAGATCAAAGGGATGCATTACAATAACTTCATATACTGTATAGGATCTCTAAACTTCTTTTCCGTAAGCTGAATGGATTTAAGTTCGTTTAATCTGCTCTCTGAATTTGTTTCTCGGAACAGTAATCATCTTTGGAGATTACCTCAGTTATTTTCTCATCATGTCTTCCTTTTCAAATTAGTTGGACCGACCACAGCAGTGCAATATACAAGCTGGGATGACTATGTTTTGGGAAGGCGATTGAGGTCAGGTTATGCAAGAATGTTAGAAATGGTCTTCCATCAGTTTCTACCCTATCTACTCTTAAAAATGTTTGTGTTATTAGAACTTAGTATATATGAGTAGATAATACTATGTAGTGATCTTGGCAAGATAAGCAACATGAGATTATAGTCATAATAAACAAATATTGTTCACGAAGGCCAAATATATGAGTCACCGGAATATTATATTTATCATGATAATGGATCACTTATGGACAAAATATGCATGATTTTAGAATGACAATATAACACCTACAAAAAATATCACATTGCTATTTAGCCAAGGTGACGATTATATACACGATAGTACTGTAACGAAATAAGAAGATAGTCAAAAAAATGACAATATGTTCATAATAACAATTACTGCTACTATGTATATATTATTCTCCATGACACTATAGATACCAATGACAGTTAAGAACTATCTTCACTAAAGCGTAGAATTGAAAATACAGCAAACGACATATAGCCACCATGACAATACAGCCATGCTTACATTAAAGTAACGATATAAATCACTCGCCAGGACATTAGAAAGAAAACGCGTTTGAGAGTATTTTACAGACTTTATTGATATGAAAATATTGCCACCATGTCAATATATTAGCTATGCAATTTAGCCTTATGAATAATATAGTCACGACGACAATTGTATTCACTATAACATTTAAGCTACCTATGATCATAATATGTATGACAATACAGTCAAAGGAAAAAAATATAGAAACATTCAAAAACTTATATTCACAAAGGCATATTAACCACCTGACAATATTAGATTAGTGAAATAAATAGTCGTTTTCGGTCAGAGGGGATAACATATTGACTCCGGGACAATATAGTCTCTGTGAAAAACAGTGACTCAGACAGGATTTATCATTATAATATAGTCATAACTTTATAGCTGTCATGTGATTGTAGTTCACCATGGACAAATTATCACAATGAAATTAAACGGTATTTCAATATAGTTACATAAATAATACACCAATCATGATTATATAATCAGCAGGTTGACATATAAACAATACCACCAGTGTAAAAACATGACAATATAAGGATGTAATGATATGATATTCTATTCATTTACACTTACAATACCTACATGCCGCATGAAAATATTATTATCATGATCATATAATGACAACAATATTGTAGCAAATAGCAAAATATATCCAGAACGACAAAATTAACCATAGCTTTTATAGCATCAAGTTGATTTAGCGACCAAGATAATGTAGCCAGGACGGAATTAAATTGAAAATAACCATACAGCACCATGCCAATGTCTTCCCCCATGACAATGTAGCTACATGAAAATATCGTACCTTGACTATATATCTACCATGAATAAATATTTTGAATTGAAAAATATCCACAACAAGAGTTTAGCTGCTAAAACACGATATCACCTTCCAATATCGCAAAATGTTATTATTACCATTCATGGACAATATACCGCCAGAAAAGAAAAAAATTATACCACTACTTGAAATTTAGTATTTCTGACAATACTGCCAACATGAAAAGACTGTACCTCATTGATATTAACAAAATGACAAATTGACCATCATGCAATATAGTGACCTAAATCATACAGCCACTCATGGCAATAGAGTTACCATAACAAGTAAAAATCTTAATGACATATAGACAAAACATGACTATATAGTTCACTATGACAATACAACCACCGTGACAATACAGATAACACGACAGTACGTCCTCTAAGACAATATTTACATCAAGTTCAACAAAGTTAATTGACAATATTGATATTATGGGCAACACCATCACCATGACAATATACTCAGAAATGTAATATAATCGCCATATAATAATCATCTATCATGAAAATATAGCCCCTTACCTTTTGGTTCCATTAGCAATGTAGCCACAGTAATAAAAGATTTACAAGGACAGTACTGAAACCATAACAAATATAGCATATCATGGCAATGTAGTTCACCTGAATTAATTTAATCAAAAATGACCAATTCTCTTCAATAATGACATATCCTCAAGAGGGCAATATCAACACCATTAAATAGCCTTTCTATGAAAATCAGTCACTATGACATTATTAAATATCAGGATAAGAAAGTCACCATGTCATATGTTGTATCATGGCAATATAGCCACTATGACATTATAGTATAATGACAAATATAGTCGCTGTGACAATATTGTCACCATGATAATAGATTATCATGATGTTAAATTGGTTAATGACAAATATGCAAAGGAGTTAAATAATTGAACAATATATTTCACCTAATAAATAAAGATCACCTTTGCAATATAGCTAAAGTGACGATTATATATACATCATAGCAATGTAACTAAAATGAAAAAGTAGCAAAATAACGGTTTGTTCTTACTGACAATACTGCCACTATGAAAATATGTTACCCAACTGCCATATGGAAAATATGTTCCCATGACACTATAGCTACACTGACAAAAAGTCATTTCACATAAGTGTAACATTGAAAATACAGTAACTTTTGTCATGGTGACGATATTTGCAATGGTGGCTGTATTGTTATTTCAATATTAATTGCCATCCTAACTACATTATCTTGTTCGCCTATATTTTACTTACTGGCTTTATTGCTCATGGTTAATTTTGTCGTTTGGGGTTATATCTATGTCATTAACTACAATTTTGTTTTAATGTATGCTTTCATTAATGATAATATTATCATCGCGGCTTATTTGGTAATGTGAGTGCAAGTGGTATGGATGTCTTATCATTGTAAGATCCGACCACTGCCATTATTTTTTCATTAGGTATTTGTATTAATTCATTTACTGTGAGTTACATAGAGGTTAGATGCATGTTGCCACGGGGCGCACTGTTCCACGGGCTACTGTTAATCAAGATGTTTGAACCGTATGGTGATTGTTATTTGATACGTTGTTGAATGGGTGTGATGGACTCCATATAACCCCTGCCAGTGTGGTCTGAGGGAGACACCAACTGGCAGCATCGTCACACTGTTCACTAGAGTGTGTCGTAGTGTTGTCATAAGACTATAGCCAGAGTACTACAGATGGACTTACATTTTATTCTTTTGTAATAAATCTACAAAGCGCCTGATCTTCATTGGTGCTACCATCCACGAAGAAAGACTGTAATTCAATTCCTGACAATTCAACTTACAAATGGTGGCAGTGACGTAAGTAAACCACGTGACCACCACAGACCGTAATCTACTTCATATTTCTACGTTGGTGTTGCCAGCAGTCATACAAGCCTACTGACACAGTTTCTGGTGCCTCCTCTGTGGACGTTAAGGCGGAACCCACGGCCGGCTACGTTCTCAATCACCGTACCTCATGCATGTGAAGATCGTCTTTATTGCATTGCTGCATGTGTCGTTGCATGGGCATCAAGGACTGCGCCACCGCCGTGCAGTTGCAGTGTTTGTCATCACATCAGGACGTGTCAAGCAAGGTCAGCCAGTCTGCCAACACCAACGTGGAGGTCATCTTGTCAACGCTCCAGAGACGCGTCATCATCAGCCGTGGCGACATCCCAGACGTCATGCATCGTAAGCGTGGTTCCAGGCCCTTGTCGCTCACTCAACTTCCTGCTAGCGAGGTCGCTACTCTTGCACCACATCTTCACTCGCTACCCCCAGCGAGCGCTACTTGCACACATCTTCACCTCGCTACACTCAGCGAGCCGCTACTCTGCACACGTCTCCACTCGAACGCTACACCCAAGACGTTTCGTGAGCGAATCTCCATTCTTATAAGAAAATATTGTCAAAAATGTTCGGTTCCACTCTGGAGATATGCTTGTTTTGTGTGATTTACTTGTTTCTTAGTCTAAAATATAGGACATCTATATACTTTGGGTAATATGATTATTCATTCTTGATAGTTTAGCAAATTAATATAAGTTTCAGTTATTTTGAATATTTTCTTTCTTTTGTTTTTCATACATTGGTACTTATTGTTTTTTTTAGTGATGATTACTTTCATTATATAGAGTCCATTACTGTTATTGTTTTATTACTATTAGGTGCACATCCATATACAGAGTTTGTATTATTTGTTATATTGTTATGCAGCTTTTCATTGCCTTTATTTCTTACAATATTTTACAATAATATTCTTGTTATGTATATTGTATCTAGGTCAATATTGTTAATTAT
>NW_027264622.1:0-11717 GCF_036320965.1 Panulirus ornatus | reverse complement strand
AAAAAGGGATGGTGATTGTGAATAAAATGGTTTTAAAAAGAGAGATATAACATAAGTATACGTATGTAAGTAGGAGAGTGGCCAGAGCGCGTTATTGGATTAGTGTTAATTGAATAGGCGGCGCGAAAGAGCAGACTTTGGAAGTTTAATTGCTGAGAGGTGCAACGGAGGGGTATCTATATAGTTGTATGTGGAGGGGAAGGTGAAAATTTTAGAGGTTTTTTAGTAAAAGAATACCGAATGTTGGGAAGAAGAGAGGTGGTGAGAGGCAATTGAACTTGGGAAGGAGACTTGTGTGAGGAAGTACAAGGAGGGAGTGAGTACAAAATGGAAAAAGGTGAGAACAAAGGACGTAAAGAAAGTGGGGGAGGAATGGGATGTATTTAGGGAGGCGGTGATGGCTTGTGCAAAAGATGCTTGAGGTATGAGAAGTTTGGGAGTTGGGCAGATTAGAAAGGGTAATCAGTGGTGGAGTAAAGTAGTGAGATTGTTATTGAAAGAGAAGAGAGAGGCATTTGGACTATTTTTGCAAGGAAATGATACAAATGACTGGGAGATGAATAAAAATAAAGAGGCAGGAGGTGAAGAGAAAGGTGCAAGAGGCGTATAAGAGGGCAAGTGAGAGTCAGGGTGAGAGAGTATCATTAAATTTAAGGAGAACAAACGAATGTTTTTGGAAGGAGGTAAATAAAGTGCGTAAGACAAGGTAACAAATGGAACATCAGTAAAGGGGGGCTAATGGGGAGGCGATAACAAGTAGTGGTGATGTGAGAAGGAGATGGAGTGAGTATTTTGAAGGTTTCTTGAATGTGTTTGATGATAGAGTGGCAGATATATGGTGTTTTGGTTGAGGTGGTGAGCAAAGGGAGAGGCTTAGGAAGAATGATTTGGTAAACAGAGAATAGGTAGTAAAAGCTTTATGGAAGATGGAAGCCGGCAAGGCAGCAGGTTTGGATGGTATTGCAGTGGAATTCATAAAAAAGGGGGTGACTGTATTTTTGACTGTTTGGTTATGCTATTCAATGTATGTACGACTCATTGTGAGGCGCCTGAGGACTGGCAGAATGCTTGTATAGTACCATTGTACAAAGGCAAAGGCGATAAAAAGTGAGTGCTCAAATTACAGAGGTATACGTTTGTTCAGTATTCCTGGTAAATTACATGATAGGGAATTGATTGAGAGGGTAAAGGCATGTAAAGAGAGTCAGATTTGGGAAGAGCAGTTTGGTTTCAGAAGTGGTAGAGGATATGTGGATGAGGTGTTTGCTTTGAAGAATGTATGTGCGAAATACGTGAAAAAGCAAATGGATTTGTATGTAGCATTTATGGATCTGGAGAAGGCATATGGCAGAGTTTATAGAGATGTTCTGTGGAAGGTATAAAGAATATATGGTGTGGGGGTTAAGTTCTTAGAAGCATTGAAAAGTTTTTTATCGAGGATGTAAGGCATGTGTACGTGTAGGAAAAGAGGAAAGTGATTGGTTCTCATTTAATGTTGGTTTGCGGTAAGGGTGCGTGAGGTCTCCATGGTTGTTTAATTTGTTTATGGATGGGGCTGTTAGAGAGGTGACGGCAAGAGTTTTGGAAAGAGAGGCAAGTATGCAGTCTGTTATGGAGGAGAGAGCTTGGGAAATGAGTCAGTTATTTTTCGCTGATGATACAGCTCTGGTGGCCGATTCGGGTTAGAGACTGCAGAAGCTTGTGACTGAGTTTGGTAAAGTGTGTGAAAGAAGAAAGCAGACATTAAATGTAAATAAGAGCAAGGTTTCAGGTACAGTAAGGTTGAGGGACAAGTCAACTGTGAGGTAAGTTTGAATGGAGAAAAACTGGAGGAAGTAAAGTGTTTTAGATATCTAGAAGTGGATTTGTTAGCGGATGGAACCATGGAAGCGGAAGTGAATCATAGGGTGGGGTAGGGGGCGAAAGTTCTGGAGCGTTGAAAAATGTGTGGAAGTCGAGAACGTTATCTTGGAAAACAAAAATGTGTGTGTTTGAAGGAATTGTGGTTCTAACAATGTTATATGGTTACGAGACGTGGGCTATAGATAGATATGAGCGGAGGAGGGTGGATGCACAGGAAATGAGATGTTTGAGGACAGTATGTGGTGTGAGGTGGTTTGATCGAGTAAGTATTGAGAGGGTAAGAGTTTTGTGGTAATAAAGAAAATGTGGTTGAGAGAGCAGAAGAGGGTGTTTTGAAATGGTTTGGTCACATGGAGAGAATGAGTGAGGAATGATTGACAAAGAGGATATATGCGTCAGAGGTGGAGGGAGGGAGGAGAAGTGGCAGACCAAATTGGAGTGGAAAGATGGAATGAAACAGATTTTGAGCGATCAGGGCCTGAACATGCTGAGGGTGAAAGGCGTGCAAGGAATAGAGTGAATTGGAAAGATGTGGAATACCGGTGTCGACGTGCTGTCAATATATTGAACCATGGGGTAAACCATGGAAAGTTTTTTGGGGCCTGGATGTGGATAGGGAGCTTTGGTTTCCATGCATTATACATGCGAGCTAGAGACTGAGTGTGAACAAATATGGCCTTCGTTGTCTCTTCCTAGCGCTAGTTCGCGCACATGCGGAGGAGAGGGTTGATATTTCGTTTCTGGCTGGGTGGCGATGGGAATGAAAATGAACAGAACAAGAAGTTTGTACATATGTATATATGTATATGTCTGTGTGTGTATTTATATGTACACGTTGAGATGTATAGATATGTATATGTGCTGTGTGTGGACGTGTATGTATATACATGTGTATGTAGGTGGTTGGCCCATTCTTTCGTCTGTTCCCTTGCGCTGCCTCGCTAACTCGGAAGACAGCGACAAGTAATATAAATATAGATAAATGAATATATATATATATATATATATATATATATATATATATATAGATATATATATAATATAATATATATATATATATATACTTATTTTATTTACTTTGCTTTGTCGCTTTTTCCCGCGTTAACGAGATAGCACAAGGAGACAGACGAAAGAATGGCCCAACCCACCCACATACACATGTATATACATACACGTCCACACAAACATATATACATGCCTATACATCTCAATGTACACATACATATACACAAGCAGGCATATACATATATAAACATGTACATAATTCATACTACTTTCTGCCTTTATTTATTCCCATCGCCACCTCCCCACACATGGAATAAACAACCCCCTCCCCCTCATGAGTGCCAGGTACGCTAGGAAAAGACAACAAAGGCCCCATTCGTTCACACTCAGTCTCTAGCTGTCATGTAATAATGCAAAGAAATCACAGCTCCCTTTCCATATCCAGGCCCTACAGAACGTTTCATGGTTTACCCCAGACGCTTCACATGCCCTCGTTCAATCCATTGACAGCACGTCGACCCGGTATACAACTTCGTTCCAATTTACCCTATTCCTTGCCCGCCTTTCACCTTCCTGCATGTTCAGGCCCCGATCACTCAAAATCTTTTTCACTCCATCTTTCCACTCCAATTTGGTCTCCCACTTATCCTCGTTCCCTCCACCCCCGACACATATATCCTCTTGGTCAATCTTTCCTCACTCATTCTCTCCTTGTGACAAAACCATTTCAAAACACCCTCTTCTGCTCTCTCAACCATATACTTTTTATTTCCACACATCTGTTTTACCCTTACATTACTTACTCGATCAAACCGCCTCACACCACATATTGTCCTCAAATATCTCATTTCCAGCACATCCACCCTCCTGCGCACACCTCTATCCATAGGCCACGCCTCGCAACCATACAACATTGTTGGAACCACTATTCCTTCAAACATACCCATTCTTGCTTTCGGAGATAATGTTCTCGACTTCCACACATTCTTCAAGGCTCCCAGAATTTTCGCCCCCTCTCCTACCCTATGATTCACTTCCGCTTCCATGGTTCCATCCGCTGCCAGATCCACTTCAATATATCTAAAACACATTACTTCCTCCAGTTTTTCTACCTTCAAACTTACCTCCCAATTGACTTTACCCTCAACCCTACTGTACCTAGTAACCTGCTCTTATTCACATTTACTCTTAACATTCTTCTTTCACACACTTTACCAAACTCAGTCACCAGCTTCTGCAGTTTTTCACATGAATCAGCCACCAGCGCTGTATCATCAGCGAACAACAACTGACTCACTTCCAAGCTCTCTCATCCACAACAGATTGCATACTTGCCCCTCTTTCCAAACTATTGCATTCATCTCCCTAACAACCCCATCCAGAAACAAGTTAAACAACCATGGAGATATCACACACCCCTGCCGCAAACCTACATTCACTGAGAACCAAACACTTTCCTCTCTTCCTACACGTACACATGCCTTACATCCTCGATAAAAACTTTTCACTGCTTCTAACAACTTGCCTCCCACACCATATATTCTTAATACCTTCCACAGTGCATCTCTATGAACTCTATCATATGCCTTCTCCAATCCATAAATGCTACATATAAATCCATTTGCTTTGCTAAGTATTTCTCACATACATTCTTCAAAGCAAACACCTAATCCACACATCCTCTACCAATTCTGAAACCACACTGCTCTCACCCAATCTGATGCTCTATACATGCCTTCACCCTCTCAATCAATACCCTCCCATTTGATTTACCAGAAATGCTCAACAACCTTATACCTCTGTAATTTGAGCACTCACTCTTATCCCTTTGCTTTTTGTACAATGACACTATGGAAGCATTCCGCCAATCCTCAGGCACCTCACCATGAATCATACATACAATAAATAACCTTACCAACCAGTCAACAATACAGTCACCCCTTTTTTTAGGAAATTCCACTGCAATACCTTCCAAACCTGCTAGCTTGCCGGCTTTCATCTTCCGCAAAGCTTTTATTAAGTCTTCTCTGTTTACCAAATCATTTTCCCTAACCCTCTCACTTTGCACACCACCTCGACCAAAACACCCTATATCTGCCACTCTATTGTCAAACACATTCAACAAATCTTCAAAATACTCACTCCATCTCCTTCTCATATCACCACTACTTGTTATCACCTCCCCATTAGCCCCCTTCACTGAAGTTCCCATTTGCTCCCTTGTCTTACGAACTTTATTTACCTCCTTCCAAAAAATCCTTTTATTCTCCCTAAAATTTAATGATACTCTCTCACCCCAACTCTCATTTGCCCTCTTTTTCACCTCTTGCACCTTTCTCTTGACCTCCTGTCTGTTTCTTTTATACATCTTCCACTCATTTGCATTTTATCCCTGGAAAAATCGTCCAAATGCCTCTCTTTTCTCTTTCACTAATATATATATATAAAAATATATATATATATATATATATATATATAATATATATATATATATATATATATCATTAAATTTTAGGGAGAATAAAAGGATTTTTTGGAAGGAGGTAAATAAAGTTCGTAAGACAAGGGAGCAAATGGGAACTTCAGTGAAGGGGGCTAATGGGGAGGTGATAACAAGTAGTGGTGATATGAGAAGGAGATGGAGTGAGTATTTTGAAGATTTGTTGAATGTGTTTGACAATAGAGTGGCAGATATAGGGTGTTTTGGTCGAGGTGGTGTGCAAAGTGAGAGGGTTAGGGAAAATGATTTGGTAAACAGAGAAGACTTAATAAAAGCTTTGCGGAAGATGAAAGCCGGCAAGCTAGCAGGTTTGGAAGGTATTGCAGTGGAATTTCCTAAAAAAAGGGGTGACTGTATTGTTGACTGGTTGGTAAGGTTATTTATTGTATGTATGATTCATGGTGAGGTGCCTGAGGATTGGCGGAATGCTTCCATAGTGTCATTGTACAAAAGCAAAGGGGATAAGAGTGAGTGCTCAAATTACAGAGGTATAAGGTTGTTGAGCATTTCTGGTAAATCAAATGGGAGGGTATTGATTGAGAGGGTGAAGGCATGTATAGAGCATCAGATTGGGTGAGAGCAGTGTGGTTTCAGAATTGGTAGAGGATGTGTGGATTAGGTGTTTGCTTTGAAGAATGTATGTGAGAAATACTTAGCAAAGCAAATGGATTTATATGTAGCATTTATGGATCTGGAGAAGGCATATGATAGAGTTCATAGAGATGCACTGTGGAAGGTATTAAGAATATATGGTGTGGGAGGCAAGTTGTTAGAAGCAGTGAAAAGTTTTTATCGAGGATGTAAGGCATGTGTACGTGTAGGAAGAGAGGAAAGTGTTTGGTTCTCAGTGAATGTAGGTTTGCGGCAGGGGTGTGTGATATCTCCATGGTTGTTTAACTTGTTTCTGGATGGGGTTGTTAGGGAGATGAATGCAATAGTTTTGGAAAGAGGGGCAAGTATGCAATCTGTTGTGGATGAGAGAGCTTGGGAAGTGAGTCAGTTGTTGTTCGCTGATGATACAGCGCTGGTGGCTGATTCATGTGAAAAACTGCAGAAGCTGGTGACTGAGTTTGGTAAAGTGTGTGAAAGAAGAATGTTAAGAGTAAATGTGAATAAGAGCAAGGTTACTAGGTACAGTAGGGTTGAGGGTAAAGTCAATTGGGAGGTAAGTTTGAAGGTAGAAAAACTGGAGGAAGTAATGTGTTTTAGATATATTGAAGTGGATCTGGCAGCGGATGGAACCATGGAAGCGGAAGTGAATCATAGGGTAGGAGAGGGGGCGAAAATTCTGGGAGCCTTGAAGAATGTGTGGAAGTCGAGAACATTATCTCCGAAAGCAAGAATGGGTATGTTTGAAGGAATAGTGGTTCCAACAATGTTGTATGGTTGCGAGGCGTGGCCTATGGATAGAGGTGTGCGCAGGAGGGTGGATGTGCTGGAAATGAGATATTTGAGGACAATATGTGGTGTGAGGCGGTTTGATCGAGTAAGTAATGTAAGGGTAAAACAGATGTGTGGAAATAAAAAGTATATGGTTGAGAGAGCAGAAGAGGGTGTTTTGAAATGGTTTTGTCACAAGGAGAGAATGAGTGAGGAAAGATTGACCAAGAGGATATATGTGTCGGGGGTGGAGGGAACGAGGATAAGTGGGAGACCAAATTGGAGGTGGAAAGATGGAGTGAAAAAGATTTTGAGTGATCGGGGCCTGAACATGCAGGAAGGTGAAAGGCGGGCAAGGAATAGGGTAAATTGGAACGAAGTTGTATACCGGGGTCGACGTGCTGTCAATGGATTGAACGAGGGCATGTGAAGCGTCTGGGGTAAACCATGAAACGTTCTGTAGGGCCTGGATATGGAAAGGGAGCTGTGATTTCTTTGCATTATTACATGACAGCTAGAGACTGAGTGTGAACGAATGGGGCCTTTGTTGTCTTTTCCTAGCGCTACCTGGCACTCATGAGGGGGGAGGGGGTTGTTATTCCATGTGTGGGGAGGTGGCGATGGGAATAAATAAAGGCAGAAAGTATGAATTATGTACATGTTTATATATGTATATGCCTGCTTGTGTATATGTATGTGTACATTGAGATGTATAGGCATGTATATATGTTTGTGTGGACGTGTATGTATATACATGTGTATGTGGGTGGGTTGGGCCATTCTTTCGTCTGTCTCCTTGTGCTATCTCGTTAACGCGGGAAAAAGCGACAAAGCAAAGTAAATAAATAAGTATATATATATATATATATATATATATATATATATATATATATATATATATATATATATATATATATATATATTCATTTATCTATATTTATATTACTTTGTCGCTGTCTTCCGAGTTAGCGAGGCAGCGCAAGGGAACAGACGAAAGAATGGGCCAACCCACCTACATACACATGTATATACATACACGTCCACACACAGCACATATACATATCTATACATCTCAACGTGTACATATAAATACACACACAGACATATACATATATACATATGTACAAACTTCTTGTTCTGTTCATTTTCATTCCCATCGCCACCCAGCCAGAAACGAAATATCAACCCTCTCCTCCGGCATGTGCGCGAACTAGCGCTAGGAAGAGACAACGAAGGCCATATTTGTTCACACTCAGTCTCTAGCTCGCATGTATAATGCATGGAAACCAAAGCTCCCTATCCACATCCAGGCCCCAAAAAACTTTCCATGGTTTACCCCATGGTTCAATATATTGACAGCACGTCGACACCGGTATTCCACATCTTTCCAATTCACTCTATTCCTTGCACGCCTTTCACCCTCCAGCATGTTCAGGCCCTGATCGCTCAAAATCTGTTTCATTCCATCTTTCCACCTCCAATTTGGTCTGCCACTTCTCCTCCCTCCCTCCACCTCTGACGCATATATCCTCTTTGTCAATCATTCCTCACTCATTCTCTCCATGTGACCAAACCATTTCAAAACACCCTCTTCTGCTCTCTCAACCACATTTTCTTTATTACCACAAAACTCTTACCCTCTCAATACTTACTCGATCAAACCACCTCACACCACATACTGTCCTCAAACATCTCATTTCCTGTGCATCCACCCTCCTCCGCTCATATCTATCTATAGCCCACGTCTCGTAACCATATAACATTGTTAGAACCACAATTCCTTCAAACACACACATTTTTGTTTTCCAAGATAACGTTCTCGACTTCCACACATTTTTCAACGCTCCAGAACTTTCGCCCCCTACCCCACCCTATGATTCACTTCCGCTTCCATGGTTCCATCCGCTAACAAATCCACTTCTAGATATCTAAAACACTTTACTTCCTCCAGTTTTTCTCCATTCAAACTTACCTCACAGTTGACTTGTCCCTCAACCTTACTGTACCTGAAACCTTGCTCTTATTTACATTTAATGTCTGCTTTCTTCTTTCACACACTTTACCAAACTCAGTCACAAGCTTCTGCAGTCTCTAACCCGAATCGGCCACCAGAGCTGTATCATCAGCGAAAAATAACTGACTCATTTCCCAAGCTCTCTCCTCCATAACAGACTGCATACTTGCCTCTCTTTCCAAAACTCTTGCCGTCACCTCTCTAACAGCCCCATCCATAAACAAATTAAACAACCATGGAGACCTCACGCACCCTTACCGCAAACCAACATTAACTGAGAACCAATCACTTTCCTCTTTTCCTACACGTACACATGCCTTACATCCTCGATAAAAAACTTTTCAATGCTTCTAAGAACTTAACCCCCACACCATATATTCTTTATACCTTCCACAGAACATCTCTATAAACTCTGCCATATGCCTTCTCCAGATCCATAAATGCTACATACAAATCCATTTGCTTTTTCACGTATTTCGCACATACATTCTTCAAAGCAAACACCTCATCCACATATCCTCTACCACTTCTGAAACCAAACTGCTCTTCCCAAATCTGACTCTCTTTACATGCCTTTACCCTCTCAATCAATTCCCTATCATGTAATTTACCAGGAATACTGAACAAACGTATACCTCTGTAATTTGAGCACTCACTTTTATCGCCTTTGCCTTTGTACAATGGTACTATACAAGCATTCTGCCAGTCCTCAGGCGCCTCACAATGAGTCGTACATACATTGAATAGCATAACCAAACAGTCAAAAATACAGTCACCCCCTTTTTTATGAATTCCACTGCAATACCATCCAAACCTGCTGCCTTGCCGGCTTCCATCTTCCATAAAGCTTTTACTACCTATTCTCTGTTTACCAAATCATTCTTCCTAAGCCTCTCCCTTTGCTCACCACCTCAACCAAAACACCATATATCTGCCACTCTATCATCAAACACATTCAAGAAACCTTCAAAATACTCACTCCATCTCCTTCTCACATCACCACTACTTGTTATCGCCTCCCCATTAGCCCCCTTTACTGATGTTCCCATTTGTTACCTTGTCTTACGCACTTTATTTACCTCCTTCCAAAACATTCGTTTGTTCTCCTTAAATTTAATGATACTCTCTCACCCTGACTCTCACTTGCCCTCTTATACGCCTCTTGCACCTTTCTCTTCACCTCCTGCCTCTTTATTTTTATTCATCTCCCAGTCATTTGTATCATTTCCTTGCAAAAATAGTCCAAATGCCTCTCTCTTCTCTTTCAATAACAATCTCACTACTTTACTCCACCACTGATTACCCTTTCTAATCTGCCCAACTCCCAAACTTCTCATACCTCAAGCATCTTTTGCACAAGCCATCACCGCCTCCCTAAATACATCCCATTCCTCCCCGACTTTCTTTACGTCCTTTGTTCTCACCTTTTTCCATTTTGTACTCACTCCCTCCTTGTACTTCCTCACACAAGTCTCCTTCCCAAGTTCAATTGCTCTCACCACTCTCTTCTTCCCAACATTCGGTATTCTTTACTAAAAAACCTCTACAAATTTTCACCTTCCCCTCCACTTACATTATGATCAGATACCCCTCCCGTTGCACCTCTCAGCAAATTAAAATCCAAAAGTCTCTCTTTCGCGCGCCTATCAATTAACACGTAATCCAATAACGCTCTCTGGCCATCTCTCCTACTTACATACGTATACTTATGTATATCTCTCTTTTTAAACCAGTTATTCACAATCACCAGTCCTTTTTTATTACATAAATCTACAAGCTCTTCACCATTTACATTTACAGCACTGAACACACTATGTACACCAATTATTTCCTCAACTGCCACATTACTCACGTTTGCATTCAAATCAACAAACATTATATACACACACACACACACACACACATATATATATATATATATATATATATATATATATATATATATATATATATATATATATATATATATATATATATATATATTTATCCCTGGGGTTAGGGGATTAAGATTACTTCCCACGTATTCCCTGCGTGTCGTAGAAGGCGACTAAAAGGGGAGGGAGCGGGGGTCGGGAAATCCTCCCCTCTCGTTTTTTTTTTTTAATTTTCCAAAAGAAGGAACAGAGGGGGCCAGGTGAAGATATTCCAAAAAAAGGCCCAGTCCTCTGTTCTTAACGCTACCTCGCTAACACGGGAAATGGCGAATAGTTTAAAAGAAAAAGATATATATATATATATATATATATATATATATATATATATATATATATATATATATATATATATATATATATGTATATATATATATATATATATATATATATATATATATATATATATATATATATATATATATATCCCTGGGGATAGGCGATTAATAATACTTCCCACGTATTCCCTGCGTGTCGTAGAAGGCGACTAAAAGGGGAGGGAGCGGGGGGCTGGAAATCCTCCCCTGTCTTTTTTTTTTTTTTCCAAAAGAAGGAACAGAGGGGGTCAGGTGAGGATATTCCAAAAAAGGCCCAGTCCTCTGTTCTTAACGCTACCTCGCTAACGCGGGAAATGGCGAATAGTTTAAAAGAAAAAGAAAAGAATATATATATATATATATATATATATATATATATATATATATATATATATATATATATATATATATATATATAAATATATATATATATATATATATATATATATTTATATATATATATATATATATATATATATATATATATTTTTTTTTTTTTTTTTTTTTTTTTATACTTTGTCGCTGTCTCCCGCGTTTGCGAGGTAGCGCAAGGAGACAGACGAAAGAAATGGCCCAACCCCCCCCCCCCATACACATGTACATACACACGTCCACACACGCAAATATACATACCTACACAGTTTTCCATGGTTTACCCCAGACGCTTCACATGCCCCGACTCAATCCACTGACAACACGTCAACCCC
>NW_027264621.1:0-13860 GCF_036320965.1 Panulirus ornatus | reverse complement strand
ATGGTGGCACCAAAAATAAAGACAAATTGAAGCTTTAGTTTAAATCCCTTTTGGCGCCACCAAAGCAATTACAGGGGCATACAGGCACAATAGGGAAAGAAAGCATCTGCAAAGCTTACCCTTAATGCCACTTTGGGGATGCCAAAGTGCAAGGGAATTGCTTGGAGGCATCCAAAAATCTTAGAGGAAAATTGAAGGATTAATCTAAATCCCCTTTGGCGTCTTCAAAGGCCTTTACAGGGGAGTAGTGGCATCTGAAGGAAAGAGATAAATTATAAATTTTATAAAGACCGTTAGGGGGTGCCAAAGTCCAATACAGCTGCACGTGGCATCCAAAATTAAAAGACAAATTAAAGGTTTATTTTCAATCCCCTTTGGCGCCGCCAAAGGCAATTACAGGGGCATAGAGGCATCATAAGGGAAAGAAACATTTGGAAAGCTTACTTTAATGCCACTTTGGGGATGCCAAAGGTCAAGAGAATTGCGGTGAGGCATCCAAAAATTTAGAGAAAAATTGAAGGATTAATCTAAATCCCCTTTGGCGTCTTCAAAGGCCTTTACAGGGTAATAGTGGCATCTGAAGGGAAAGAGACAAATTAAAAGTTTACTTAACAGACCGTTTTGGGGTGCCAAAGTCTAATACCTTTGCATGGTGGCATCCAAAAACAAAAAGACAAATTAAAGATTTAGTTTAAATCCCCTTTGGCGCCGCCAAAAGCAATTGCAGGGGCATAGAGGCATTAAAAGGGAAAGAAACATTTCGAAAGCTTACTTTAATACCACTTTGGGGATGCCAAAGGGCAAGAGAATTGCGTGGAGACATCCAAAAATTTAGAGGAAAATTGAAGGATTAATCTAAATCCCCTTTGGCGTCTTCAAAGGCCTTTACAGGGGAATAGTGGCATCTAAAGGGAAAGACCCTAATTAAAAGTTTACTTAAAATACCCTTTGGGGGTGCCAAAGTCCAATACAGTTGCATGGTGGCATCCAAAAATAAAAAGACAAATTAAAGGTTTATTTTAAATCCCCTTTGGCGCCGCCAAAGGCAATTACAGGGGCATAGAGGCATCATAAGGGAAAGAAACATTTGGAAAGCTTACTTTAATGCCACTTTGGGGATGCCAAAGGTCAAGAGAATTGCGGTGAGGCATCCAAAAATTTAGAGAAAAATTGAAGGATTAATCTAAATGCCCTTTGGCGTCTTCAAAGGCCTTTACAGGGTAATAATGGCATCTGAAGGGAAAGAGACAAATTAAAAGTTTACTTAACAGACCGTTTTGGGGTGCCAAAGTCTAATACCTTTGCATGGTGGCATCCAAAAACAAAAAGACAAATTAAAGATTTAGTTTAAATCCCCTTTGGCGCCGCCAAAAGCAATTGCAGGGGCATAGAGGCATTAAAAGGGAAAGAAACATTTCGAAAGCTTACTTTAATACCACTTTGGGGATGCCAAAGGGCAAGAGAATTGCGTGGAGACATCCAAAAATTTAGAGGAAAATTGAAGGATTAATCTAAATCCCCTTTGGCGTCTTCAAAGGCCTTTACAGGGGAGTAGTGGCATCTGAAGGGAAAGAGATAAATTAAAATTTTATATAAAAGACCGTTTAGGGGTGCCAAAGTCCAATACAGCTGCACGGAGGCATCCAAAATTAAAAAGACAAATTAAAGGTTTATTTTCAATCCCCTTTGGCGCCGCCAAAGGCAATTACAGGGGCATAGAGGCATCATAAGGGAAAGAAACATTTGGAAAGCTTACTTTAATGCCACTTTGGGGATGCCAAAGGTCAAGAGAATTGCGGTGAGGCATCCAAAAATTTAGAGAAAAATTGAAGGATTAATCTAAATGCCCTTTGGCGTCTTCAAAGGCCTTTACAGGGTAATAATGGCATCTGAAGGGAAAGAGACAAATTAAAAGTTTACTTAACAGACCGTTTTGGGGTGCCCAAGTCTAATACCTTTGCATGGTGGCATCCAAAAATAAAAGGTCAAATTAAAGATTTTTTTAAATCCCCTTTGGTGCCGCCAAAGGCAATTACAGGGGCATAGAGCATCAAAAGGGAAAGAAACATTTCGAAAGCTTACTTTAATACCACTTTGGGGATGCCAAAGGGCAAGAGATTTGCGTGGAGACATCCAAAAATTTAGAGGAAAATTGAAGGATTAATCTAAATCCCCTTTGGCGTCTTCAAAGGCCTTTACAGGGGAATAGTGGCATCTAAAGGGAAAGACCCTAATTAAAAGTTTACTTAAAATACCCTTTGGGGGTGCCAAAGTCCAATACAGTTGCATGGTGGCATCCAAAAATAAAAAGACAAATTAAAGGTTTATTTTCAATCCCCTTTGGCGCCGCCAAAGGCAATTACAGGGGCATAGAGGCATCAAAAGGGAAAGAAACATTTGGAAAGCTTACTTTAATGCCACTTTGGGGATGCTAAAGGGCAAGAGAATTGAATAGGACGCATCGAAAAATTTAGAGGAAAATTGAAGGATTAATCTAACTCTCCCTTTGGCGTCTTCAAAGGCCTTTACAGGGGAATAGTGGCATCTGAAGGGAAAGAGAAAAATTAAAAGTATACTTAAAAGACAGTTTAGGGGTGCCAAAGTCCAATACCTTTGCATGGTGGCATCCAAAAATAAAAAGATAAATTAAAGATTTAGTTTAAATCCCCTTTGGCGCCGCCAAAGGCAATTACAGGGGCATAGAGGCATCAAAAGGGAAAGAAACATTTCGAAAGCTTACCTTAATGCCACTTTGGGGATGCCAAAGTGCAAGGGAATTGCGTGGAGGACATCCAAAATCTTAGAGGAAAATTGAAGGATTAATCTAAATCCCCTTTGGCGTCTTCAAAGGCCTTTACAGGGGAGTAGTGGCATCTGAAGGGAAAGATATAAATTAAAATTTTATATAAAAGCCCGTTTAGGGGTGCCAAACGTCCAATACAGCTGCACTGTGGCATCCAAAAGTAAAAAGACAAATTAAAGGTTTATTTTAAATCCCCTTTGGAGCCGCCAAAGGTAATTACAGGGGCATAGAGGCATCAAAAGGGAAAGAAACATTTGGCAAAGCTTACTTTAATGCCACTTTGGGGATGCCAAAGGTCAAGAGAAATTGCGGTGAGGCATCCATAAATTTAGAGGAAAATTGAAGGATTAATCTAAATCCCCTTTGGCGTCTTCAAAGGCCTTTACAGGGGAATAGTGGTATCTGAAGGGAAAGACCGAAATTACAAGTTTACTCAAAAGACAGTTTAGGGGTGCCAAAGTCCAATACCTTTGCATGGTGGCATCCAAAAATAAAAAGACAAATTAAAGCTTTAGTTTAAATCCCCTTTGGCGCCACCAAAGACAATTACAGGGGCATAGAGGCACCAAAAGGGAAAGATACATTTGCAAAGCTTACCTTAATGCCTCTTTGGGGATGCCAAAGTGCAAGGGAATTGCGTGGAGGCATCCAAAATCTTAGAGGAAAATTGAAGGATTAATCTAAATCCCCTTTGGCGTCTTCAAAGGCCTTTACAGGGGAGTAGTGGCATCTGAAGGGAAAGAGATAAATTAAAATTTTATATAAAAGACCGTTTAGGGGTGCCAAAGTCCAATACAGCTGCACGGAGGCATCCAAAATTAAAAAGACAAATTAAAGGTTTATTTTCAATCCCCTTTGGCGCCGCCAAAGGTAATTACAGGGGCATAGAGGCATCATAAGGGAAAGAAACATTTGGAAAGCTTACTTTAATGCCACTTTGGGGATGCCAAAGGTCAAGAGAATTGCGGTGAGGCATCCAAAAATTTAGAGAAAAATTGAAGGATTAATCTAAATGCCCTTTGGCGTCTTCAAAGGCCTTTACAGGGTAATAGTGGCATCTGAAGGGAAAGAGACAAATTCAAAAGTTTACTTAACAGACCGTTTTGGGGTGCCCAAGTCTAATACCTTTGCATGGTGGCATCCAAAAATAAAAAGTCAAATTAAAGATTTTTTTAATCCCCTTTGGTGCCGCCAAAGGCAATTACAGGGGCATAGAGGCATCAAAAGGTAAAGAAACATTTCGAAAGCTTACTTTAATACCACTTTGGGGATGCCAAACGGCAAGAGAATTGCTTGGAGACATCCAAAAATTTAGAGGAAAATTGAAGGATTAATCTAAATCCCCTTTGGCGTCTTCAAAGGCCTTTACAGGGGAATAGTGGCATCTAAAGGGAAAGACCCTAATTAAAAGTCTACTTAAAATACCCTTTGGGGGTGCCAAAGTCCAGTACAGTTGCATGGTGGCATCCAAAAATAAAAAGACAAATTAAAGATTTATTTCAAATACCCTTTGGCGCCGCCAAAAGTAATTACAGGGGCATAGAGGCATCAAAAGGGAAAGAAACATTCGGAAAGCTTACTTTAATGCCACTTTGGGGATGCTAAAGGGCAAGAGAATTGAATGGACACATCGAAAAATTTAGTGGAAAATTGAAGGATTAATCTAACTCTCCTTTGGCGTCTTCAAAGGCCTATACAGGGGAATAGTGGCATCTGAAGGGAAAGAGAAAAATTAAAAGTATACTTAAAAGACAGTTTAGGGGTGCCAAAGTCCAATACCTTTGCATGGTGGCATCCAAAAATAAAAAGATAAATTAAAGATTTAGTTTAAATCCCCTTTGGCGCCGCCAAAGGCAATTACAGGGGCATAGAGGTATCAAAAGGGAAAGAAACATTTCGAAAGCTTACTTTAATACCACTTTGGGGATGCCAAAGGGCAAGAAAATTGCGTGGAGACATCCAAAAATTTAGAGGAAAATTGAAGGATTAATCTAAATCCCCTTTGGCGTCTTCAAAGGCCTTTACAGGGGAATAGTGGCATCTAAAGGGAAAGACCCTAATTAAAATTTTACTTAAAATACCCTTTGGGGGTGCCAAAGTCCAATACAGTTGGCTGGTGGCATCCAAAAATAAAAAGACAAATTAAATGTTTATTTTAAATCCCCTTTGGTGCCGCCAAAGGCAATTACAGGGGCATAGAGGTATCAAAAGGGAAAGAAACATTTGGAAAGCTTACTTTAATGCCACTTTGGGGATGCTAAAGGGCAAGAGAATTGAATGGACGCATCGAAAAATTTAGAGGAAAATTGAAGGATTAATCTAACTCTCCTTTGGCGTCTTCAAAGGCCTTTACAGGGGATTAGTGGCATCTGAAGGGAAAGAGAAAAATTAAAAGTATACTTAAAAGACAGTTTAGGGGTGCCAAAGTCCAATACCTTTGCATGGTGGCATCCAAAAATAAAAAGACAAATTAAAGCTTTAGTTTAAATCCCCTTTGGCGCCACCAAAGGCAATTACAGGGGCATACTTGCACCAAAAGGGAAAGATACATTTGCAAAGCTTACCTTAATGCCTCTTTGGGGATGCCAAAGTGCAAGGGAATTGCGTGGAGGCATCCAAAATCTTAGAGGAAAATTGAAAGATTAATCTAAATCCCCTTTGGCGTCTTCAAAGGCCTTTACAGGGGAGTAGTGGCATCTGAAGGGAAAGAGATAAATTTAAATTTTATATAAAAGACCGTTTAGGGGTGCCAAAGTCCAATACAGCTGCACGGAGGAATCCAAAATTAAAAAGACAAATTAAAGGTTTATTTTCAATCCCCTTTGGCGCCGCCAAAGGCAGTTACAGGGGCATAGAGGCATCATAAGGGAAAGAAACATTTGGAAAGCTTACTTTAATGCCACTTTGGGGATGCCAAAGGTCAAGAGAATTGCGGTGAGGCATCCAAAAATTTAGAGAAAAATTGAAGGATTAATCTAAATGCCCTTTGGCGTCTTCAAAGGCCTTTACAGGGTAATAATGGCATCTGAAGGGAAAGAGACAAATTAAAAGTTTACTTAACAGACCGTTTTGGGGTGCCCAAGTCTAATTCTTTTGCATGGTGGCATCCAAAAATAAAAAGTCAAATTAAAGATTTTTTTAATCCCCTTTGGTGCCGCCAAAGGCAATTACAGGGGCATAGAGGCATCAAAAGGGAAAGAAACATTTCGAAAGCTTACTTTAATACCACTTTGGGGATGCCAAACGGTAAGAGAATTGCTTGGAGACATCCAAAAATTTAGAGGAAAATTGAAGGATTAATCTAAATCCCCTTTGGCGTCTTCAAAGGCCTTTACAGGGGAATAGTGGCATCTAAAGGGAAAGACCCTAATTAAAAGTCTACTTAAAATACCCTTTGGGGGTGCCAAAGTCCAATACAGTTGCATGGTGGCATCCAAAAATAAAAAGACAAATTAAAGGTTTATTTTCAAATCCCCTTTGGCGCCGCCAAAGGCAATTACAGGGGCATAGAGGCATCAAAAGGGAAAGAAACATTTGGAAAGCTTACTTTAATGCCACTTTGGGGATGCTAAAGGGCAAGAGAATTGAATGGACGCATCGAAAAATTTAGAGGAAAATTGAAGGATTAATCTAACTCACCTTTGGCGTCTTCAAAGGCCTTTACAGGGGAATAGTGGCATCTGAAGGGAAAGAGAAAAATTAAAAGTATACTTAAAAGACAGTTTAGGGGTGCCAAAGTCCAATACCTTTGCATGGTGGCATCCAAAAATAAAAAGATAAATTAAAGATTTAGTTTAAATCCCCTTTGGCGCCGCCAAAGGCAATTACAGGGGCATAGAGGCATCAAAAGGGAAAGAAACATTTCGAAAGCTTACTTTAATGCCACTTTGGGGATGCCAAAGGGCAAGAAAATTGCGTGGAGACATCCAAAAATTTAGAGGAAAATTGAAGGATTAATCTAAATCCCCTTTGGCGTCTTCAAAGGCCTTTACAGGGAATAGTGGCATCTAAAGGGAAAGACCCTAATTAAAATTTTACTTAAAATACCCTTTGGGGGTGCCAAAGTCCAATACAGTTGGCTGGTGGCATCCAAAAATAAAAAGACAAATTAAATGTTTATTTTAAATCCCCTTTGGCGCCGCCAAAGGCAATTACAGGGGCATAGAGGCATCAAAAGGGAAAGAAACATTTGGAAAGCTTACTTTAATGCCACTTTGGGGATGCTAAAGGGCAAGAGAATTGAATGGACGCATCGAAAAATTTAGAGGAAAATTGAAGGATTAATCTAACTCTCCTTTGGCGTCTTCAAAGGCCTTTACAGGGGAATAGTGGCATCTGAAGGGAAAGAGAAAAATTAAAAGTATACTTAAAAGACAGTTTAGGGGTGCCAAAGTCCAATACCTTTGCATGGTGGCATCCAAAAATAAAAAGACAAATTAAAGCTTTAGTTTAAATCCCCTTTGGCGCCACCAAAGGCAATTACAGGGGCATAGAGGCACCAAAAGGGAAAGATACATTTGCAAAGCTTACCTTAATGCCTCTTTGGGGATGCCAAAGTGCAAGGAATTGCGTGGAGGCATCCAAAATCTTAGAGGAAAATTGAAGGATTAATCTAAATCCCCTTTGGCGTCTTCAAAGGCCTTTACAGGGGAGTAGTGGCATCTGAAGGGAAAGAGATAAATTAAAATTTTATATAAAAGACCGTTTAGGGGTGCCAAAGTCCAATACAGCTGCACGGAGGCATCCAAAATTAAAAAGACAAATTAAAGGTTTATTTTAAATCCCCTTTGGCGCCGCCAAAGGCAATTACAGGGGCATAGAGGCATCAAAAGGGAAAGAAACATTTGGAAAGCTTACTTTAATGCCACTTTGGGGATGCCTAAAGGGCAAGAGAATTGCATGGACGCATCGAAAAATTTAGAGGAAAATTGAAGGATTAATCTAACTCCCCTTTGGCGTCTTCAAAGGCCTTTACAGGGGAATAGTGGCATCTGAAGGGAAAGAGAAAAATTAAAAGTTTACTTAACAGACCGTTTAGGGGTGCCAAAGTCCAATACCTTTGCATGGTGGCATCCAAAAATAAAAAGACAAATTAAAGCTTTAGTTTAAATCCCCTTTGGCGCCACCAAAGGCAATTACAGGGGCATAGAGGCACCAAAAGGGAAAGATACATTTGCAAAGCTTACCTTAATGCCTCTTTGGGGATGCCAAAGTGCAAGGGAATTGCGTGGAGGCATCCAAAATCTTAGAAAGAAAATTGAAGGATTAATCTAAATCCCCTTTGGCGTCTTCAAAGGCCTTTACAGGGGAGTAGTGGCATCTGAAGGGAAAGAGATGAATTAAAATTTTATATAAAAGACCGTTTATGGGTGCCAAAGTCCAATACAGCTGCACGGAGGCATCCAAAATTAAAAAGACAAATTAAAGGTTTATTTTAAATTCCCTTTGTCGCCGCCAAAGGTAATTACAGGGGCATAGAGGCATCAAAAGGGAAAGAAACATTTGGAAAGCTTACTTTAATGACACTTTGGGGATGCCAAAGGGCAAGAGATTTGCGTGGAGAAATCCAAAAATTTATAGGAAAATTGAAGGATTAATCTAAATCCCCTTTGGCGTCTTCAAAGCCCTTTGCAGGGGAATAGTGGCATCTAAAGGGAAAGACCCTAATCAAAAGTTTACTTAAAATACCCTTTGGGGGTGCCAAAGTCCTATACAGTTGCATGGTGGCATCCAAAAATAAAATGACAAATTAAAAGTTTATTTTAAATCCCCTTTGGCGCCACCAAAGGCAATTACAGGGGCATAGAGGCATCAAAAGGGAAAGAAACATTTGGAAAGCTTACTTTAATGCCACTTTGGGGATGCCAAAGGGCAAGAGAATTGCATGGACGCATCGAAAAATTTAGAGGAAAATTGAAGGATTAATCTAACTCCCCTTTGGCGTCTTCAAAGGCGTTTACAGGGGAATAGTGGCATCTGAAGGGAAAGAGACAAATCAAAAGTTTACTTAAAAGACCGTTTAGGGGTGCCAAAGTCCAATACCTTTGCATGGTGGCATCCAAAAATAAAAAGACAAATTAAAGCTTTAGTTTAAATCCCCTTTGGCGCCAGCAAAGGCAATTACAGGGGCATAGAGGCACCAAAAGGGAAAGATACATTTGCAGAGCTTACCTTAATGCCTCTTTGGGGATGCCAAAGTGCAAGGGAATTGCGTGGAGGCATCCAAAATCTTAGAAGAAAATTGAAGGATTAATCGAAATCCCCTTTGGCGTCTTCAAAGGCCTTTACAGGGGAGTAGTGGCATCTGAAGGGAAAGAGATAAATTAAAACTTTATATAAAAGACCGTTTACGTGTGCCAAAGTCCAATACAGCTGTACGGAGGCATCCAAAATTAAAAAGACAAATTAAAGGTTTATTTTAAATCCCCTTTGGCGCCGCCAAAGGTAATTACAGGGGCATAGAGGCATCAAAAGGGAAAGAAACATTTGGAAAGCTTACTTTAATGCCACTTTGGGGATGCCAAAGGGCAAAAGAATTGCATGGACGCATCGAAAAAATTAGAGGAAAATTGAAGGATTAATCTAACTCCCCTTTGGCGTCTTCAAAGGCCTTTACAGGGAATAGTGGCATCTAAATGGAAAGACCGTAATTAAAAGTTTACTTAAAATACCCTTTGGGGGTGCCAAAGTCCAATACAGTTGCATAGTGGCATCCAAAAGTAAAAATACATATTAAAGGTTTATTTTAAATCGCCTTTGGCGCCGCCAAAGGCAATTACAGGGGCATAGGGGCATCATAAGGGAAAGAAACATTTGGAAAGCTTACTTTAATGGCACTTTGGAGATGGCAAAGGTCAAGAGAATTGCGGCGAGACATCCAAAAATTTAGAGAAAAATTGAAGGATTAATCTAAATCCCCTTTGGCGTCTTCAAAGGCATTTACAGGGGAATAGTGGCATCTGAAGGGAAAGAGACAAATTAAAAGTTCACTTAACAGACCGTTTAGGGGTGCCAAAGTCCAGTACCTTTGCATGGTGGCATCCAAAAACAAAAAGACAAATTAAAGATTTAGTTTAAATCCCCTTTGGCGCCGCCAAAGGCAATTGCAGGAGCATAGAAGCATCAAAACGGAAAGAAACATTTGGAAAGCTTACTTTAATGCCACTTTGGGGATGCCAAAGGGCAAGAGATTTGCGTGGAGAAATCCAAAAATTTAGAGGAAAATTGAAGGATTAATCTAAATCCCCTTTGGCGTCTTCAAAGGCCTTTGCAGGGGAATAGTGGCATCTAAAGGGAAAGACCCTAATTAAAAGTTTACTTAAAATACTCTTTGGGGGTGCCAAAGTCCAATGCAGTTGCATGGTGGCATCCAAAAATAAAAAGACAAATTAAAGGTTTATTTTAAATCCCCTTTGGCGCCGCCAAAGGCAATTACAGGGGCATAGAGGCATCAAAAGGGAAAGAAACATTTGGAAAGCTTACTTTAATGCCACTTTGGGAATGCTAAAGGGCAAGAGAATTGAATGGACGCATCGAAAAATTTAGAGGAAAATTGAAGGATTAATATAACTCTCCTTTGGCGTCTTCAAAGGCCTTTACAGGGGAATAGTGGTATCTGAAGGGAAAGAGAAAAATTAAAAGTATACTTAAAAGACAGTTTAGGGGTGCCAAAGTCCAATACCTTTGCATGGTGGTATCCAAAAATAAAAAGATAAATTAAAGATTTAGTTTAAATCCCCTTTGGCGACGCCAAAGGCAATTACAGGGGCATAGAGGCATCAAAAGGGAAAGAAACATTTCGAAAGCTTACTTTAATACCACTTTGGGGATGCCAAAGGGCAAGAAAATTGCGTGGAGACATCCCAAAATTTAGAGGAAAATTGAAGGATTAATCTAAATCCCCTTTGGCGTCTTCAAAGGCCTTTACAGGGGAATAGTGGCATCTAAAGGGAAAGACCCTAATTAAAATTTTACTTAAAATACCTTTTGGGGGTGCCAAAGTCCAATACAGTTGGCTGGCGGCATCCAAAAATAAAAAGACAAATTAAATGTTTATTTTAAATCCCCTTTGGCGCCGCCAAAGGCAATTACAGGGGCATAGAGGCATCAAAAGGGAAAGAAACATTTGGAAAGCTTACTTTAATGCCACTTTGGGGTTGCTAAAGGGCAAGAGAATTGAATGGACGCATCGAAAAATTTAGAGGAAAATTGAAGGATTAATCTAACTCTCCTTTGGCGTCTTCAAAGGCCTTTACAGAGGAATAGTGGCATCTGAAGGGAAAGAGAAAAATTAAAAGTATACTTAAAAGACAGTTTAGGGGTGCCAAAGTCCAATACCTTTGCATGGTGGCATCCAAAAATAAAAAGACAAATTAAAGCTTTAGTTTAAATCCCCTTTGGCGGCACAAAAGGCAATTACAGGGGCAAAGAGGCACCAAAAGGGAAAGATACATTTGCAAAGCTTACCTTAATGCCTCTTTGGGGATGACAAAGTGCAAGGGAATTGCGTGGAGGCATCCAAAATCTTAGAGGAAAATTGAAGGATTAATCTAAATCCCCTTTGGCGTCTTCAAAGGCCTTTACAGGGGAGTAGTGGCATCTGAAGGGAAAGAGATAAATTAAAATTTTATATAAAAGACCGTCTAGGGGTGCCAAAGTCCAATACAGCTGCAAGGAGGCATCCAAAATTAAAAAGACAAATTAAAGGTTTATTTTCAATCCCCTTTGGCGCCGCCAAAGGCAATTACAGGGGCATAGAGGCATCATAAGGGAAAGAAACATTTGGAAAGCTTACTTTAATGCCAATTTGGGGATGCCAAAGGTCAAGAGAATTGCGGTGAGGCATCCAAAAATTTAGAGAAAAATTGAAGGATTAATCTAAATGCCCTTTGGCGTCTTCAAAGGCCTTTACAGGGTAATAGTGGCATCTGAAGGGAAAGAGACAAATTAAAAGTTTACTTAACAGACCGTTTTGGGGTGCCCAAGTCTAATACCTTTGCATGGTGGCATCCAAAAATAAAAAGACAAATCAAAGATTTTTTTAAATCCCCTTTGGTGCCGCCAAAGGCAATTACAGGGGCATAGAGACATCAAAAAGGAAAGAAACATTTCGAAAGCTTACTTTAATACCACTTTGAGGATACCAAAGGGCAAGAGAATTGCGTGGAGACATCCAAAAATTTAGAGGAAAATTGAAGGATTAATATAAATCCCCTTTGGCGTCTTCAAAGGCCTTTACAGGGGAATAGTGGCATCTAAAGGGAAAGACCCTAATTAAAAGTTTACTTAAAATATCCTTTCGGGGTGCCAAAGTCCAATACAGTTGCATGGTGGCATCCAAAAATAAAAAGACAAATTAAAGGTTTATTTTAAATCCCCTTTGGCGCCACCAAAGGCAATTACAGGGGCAGAGAGGCATCAAAAGGGAAAGAAACATTTGGAAAGCTTACTTTAATGCCGCTTTGGGGATGCCAAAGGGCAAGAGAATTGCATGGACGCATCGAAAAATTTAGAGGAAAATTGAAGGATTAATCTAACTCCCCTTTGGCGTCTTCAAAGGCGTTTACAGGGGAATAGTGGCATCAGAATGGAAAGAGACAAATTAAAAGTTTACTTAACAGACCGTTTAGGGGTGCTAAAGTCCAATACCTTTGCATGGTGGCATCCAAAAATAAAAAGACAAATTAAAGCTTTAGTTTAAATCCCCTTTGGCGCCACCAAAGGCAATTACAGGGGCATAGAGGCACCAAAAGGGAAAGAAACATTTGCAAAGCTTACCTTAATGCCTCTTTGGGGATGCCAAAGTGCAAGGGAATTGCGTGGAGGCATCCAAAATCTTAGAGGAAAATTGAAGGATTAATCTAAATCCCCTTTGGCGTCTTCAAAGGCCTTTACAGGGTAGTAGTGGCATCTGAAGGGAAAGATATAAATTAAAATCTTATATAAAAGACCGTTTAGGGGTGCCAAACTCCAATACAGCTGCACGGAGGCATCCAAAAGTAAAAAGACAAATGAAAGGTTTAGTTTAAATCCCCTTTGGAGCCGCCAAAGGTAATTACAGGGGCATAGAGGCATCAAAAGTGAAAGAAACATTTGCAAAGCTTACTTTAATGCCACTTTGGGGATGCCAAAGGTCAAGAAAATTGCGGTGAGGCATCCATAAATTTAGAGGAAAATTGAAGGATTAATATAAATCCCCTTTGGCGTCTTCAAAGGCCTTTACAGGGGAATAGTGGCATCTAAAGGGAAAGACCCTAGTTAAAAGTCTACTTAAAATACCCTTTGGGGGTGCGAAAGTCCAATACAGTTGCATGGTGGCATCCAAAAAAAAAAAGACAAATTAAAGATTTATTTCAAATACCCTTTGGCGCCGCCAAAGGCAATTACAGGGGCATAGAGGCATCAAAAGTGAAAGAAACATTCGGAAAGCTTACTTTAATGCCACTTTGGGGATGCCAAAGGGCAAGAGAATTCCATGGACGCATCGAAAAATTTACAGGAAAGTACAAGGATTAATCTAAATCCCCTTTGGCGTCTTCAAAGGCCTTTACAGGGGAAAAGTGGCATTTGAAGGGAAAGAGACAAATTAAATGTTTACTTAACAGACCGTTTAGGGGTGCCAAAGTCCAATACTTTTTCATGGTGGCATCCAAAAATAAAAAGACAAATTAAAGATTTAGTTTAAATCCCCTTTAGCGCCGCCAAAGGCAATTACATCGGCATAGAGGCATCAAAAGGGAAAGAAACATTTCGAAAGCTTACTTTAATACCACTTTGGGGATGCCAAAGGGCAAGAGAATTGCGTGGAGACATCCGAAAATTTAGAGGAAAATTGAAGGATTAATCTAAATCCCCTTTGGTGTCTTCAAAAGCCTTTACAGGGGAATACTGGCATTTAAAGGGAAAGACCGTAATTAAAAGTTTAATTAAAATACCCTTTGGGTAGTGCCAAAGTCCAATACAGTTGCATGGTGGCATCCAAAAATAAAAAGACAAATTAAAGTTTTATTTTAAATCCCCTTTGGCGGCGCCAAAGGCAATTGCAAGGGCATAGAGGC
>NW_027264620.1:0-24891 GCF_036320965.1 Panulirus ornatus | reverse complement strand
TATATAGAGTCCATTCTGACATGTTATACTATTATGTTCACCTTTCATATACAGAGTCTTGTATTGATTGTTATACTGTTATGCCAACCTTTTTATTGCCTTTATTTCATTACAAATTTTTAAATAATATTCATGTTATGTATTTTGGATTAGGACAATAGTGTTAATTGTATTTTCAATTTTTGTGGGGATTGTTACTTAAACACGTTAAGTAAGATTGTATTACATGTCCAAAGATATTCCACGCGGTAATCGTAAAGGTTCATATGTACTTAGGAATTTACCTAGAATCTCTTATTATAAACGGAACCAGCCTTCTAAAATGGCGACGTCACACAAAGATGTTTTGACAGATTCTGGTGACACAGATGACACACAGAAACCTTCTCACACGTTACCACACCCACACCCACCTCCCCCGCCACCTCACGAAAACTCCTTCACTAAAAACCGTTGTAACACTAAAACAAGCTAGGGAACCACACGAGTTATTTGATGGTAAACTGTCAAATTTTAATCTGTGGATCAGAAATGCAGAGGACATTGTTGAACATAATGGTGATTCAGGAGACAGAGCGTTTATATCGGCTGCTAAAAATCTCATTGATTTCAACCAGCCTAACAATTAAGCTAGGGTTGTCTATGACTCAGATGACATTGGAAACTGTACATCTTGGGAGGAATTTAAAACGTTGTTTACATCAGGTTGTGAGGAATCATTCTCAGATAGTTTACTACACGTCCTTTTACGTGCTCTTAACACAACATACTTGGATGATACGTCAGTCCCTGATCACTGGAGTACCTTACATGGAAGAATGAGATTAGTTAGGCAGGCTTATGAATCCTTACCCTGGATATCGGCCATGATGAATCCTGAAACTCATGTGCAAACATTCATGCGTTTATTACACATAACCTTCATTCTCAAGGACCTGACCTCTAGACGTAAGACGACGGTTACTTAATGAGAACATCGACACATCATTGTGGGTCAGTAACGAAAGTATTGAGTTACACTAAAAAGAAAGGTGGATATTCCAACACCAAGACACTGGGAAGAGTGTCGGCTTCCCAAAGTGTGACGTAACATTCTAGTGATCAACACAATCATTCCTCTCATGGTCAAATACAGCGATTCAGTGATGACAAACACTCACATAAAGTGACGTGCTTCCGGTGTGGCCAACCAGGACATAAAGCGAATGTGTGTCCTTACACATGGGACTCATTCTCACGTGAGCCTCGACCAGAACAACAAACGCAGTCAACAACCCATGTCATCACAGCCTCGGTCGTCACAATTCTGCCGACCTAGTCATGATTTCCTCCAGTCAGACATCAGGCTGACCTTCACCCGCTCGCGCCCAACACCACCAAGCAGGTGTTCATATCATAGCAACGCTAGACACACTTCAGCGGAATGTCGAGCATTAGCTAGACAGACGTCATCTAACACAGGTTCATCATGTCATTATCAACAATGACAATCTCTCGCTCATGACAAGACTCCATCACATAAGGAACTCTTAAGACGTTTTCGTTCTTCGCCATTTTCTCACATTACAAGTTTCGATTTAGTGGGTTCTTTCCAGGATAAGCCAATCACAATCTTTCTAGACAGCAACACGGAAGCAGATGTCATTCATTATGATTTTATTCAACCATTAATGGGGCGCACTCAACTTGTTCAATGCTCGGACTTTTAACCATCCCTTCAAAGTATCTCAAATGAAAATCTCGACGTAAGGGACACTATTAAAATGAACATTCGCATAGGCGACTCGGTCATGACCGTCACCCCTTACATTGTTCGTCGTGTAACGTTTCCTGCTAACTTGTTACTAGGACGCCACTCTATGTGTGGCACAACATAAGATCTGTCCTATTTATCATGTGGTTTGTGTTAATACGTTCCTGCCATTGCCAGAGAAGAGTTCTCACTCAGTCAGCGTCATTAATACATCTGCTCCCACGTCCTGCTTCACGGTAGACAATACGCATCCTTTTTACTTTTCTACTCATCATTGCCCTGGTAAACTGAGAACCAACATGACTCTGCATAGTAACACATTAACGAAGGTTCCTCTCTCACTTTCTCGAACATGGATGAATGATCATGGACTTAGACATAGTCAGGGTGATCTCGCACTAAGAGTAGTTGCTGAACCTTCCTCACTAACTGTCACACGACTATCCATGATGGATGCCTCTATTCATGAGACCGCAGATGGAGAGGTCACCATATACATTGCCAATACGGGACCCCACTCCTGTCTGTCTCCGTAGAGGGGCCAAGCTTATGGAATTCTCCATTTTGAAGTCCAGAATTCAAGACGAGGAGTTGCATGAGTTTACCATCCGTCTAGTCTCACATTCCATTAACCCACCACCACCTACTCCTCCTACCCCTGACTCAGCAGTGCACGGCTTGAGTCAGCTCCCCACCATCACCCCTGACATGATATCCAAGGTAGGATTAACCAAACATGTTGACCAGTTAACAGACTTACTTAACCAGTATAGGTCTACTATTGCCTTATCAGGAGAACCACTCGGTAGAACTCATTTGGATGTTCACATTATTAACTTAGAGAAAAACACACAAGTCCCATTAACGTCTCAGCCTATCGATTGCCACACGCGCACAGAGACATAGCAAACAAACTTGTTCAGGACATGTTGAAAGATAATGTTATAGAAGAATCACGATCACCATGGAATTCACCACATCTGATCGTTCCGAAAAAGGACGGAACTTTTAGACCAGTCATAGATTTTAGAAAACCCAACAACAAGGTCACTTTGAAAGATGGTTTCCCATTACCAGTGGTATCAGAGCTTCTTCATAGCCTCGGTAACAATAAGGTATTTTCAACTTTGGATTTATTGAGCGGATTTTGGCAGATTCCCTTGTCAGAGGAAAGCCGCCCCCTGACTGTGTTCAGTACGCCAGATGGTCATTGGCAGTTCATATGCATCATGCCCTTCGGTCTTCATTCCTCACCGGTGATCACCTTCTCAAGGTTAATGACTAACATCTGTCGTCACATGTTGGGCCAAGATGTATAATTGTCATGTCTCCAGATATTGCTTTTCATTTCAAAAGTCTTGAGAGAGTATTTCTACGACTTAAGGATGCGAACCTAAAAGTCAAGTTATCCAGATGTATCTTTCTACAGACAAGAATTAATTACTTAGGTCACACCGTTGATGAAAACGGTATTCAACCTAATGCAGATAAAGTAAACACAATTGTAGAATGGCCAGTCCCTTCCACAACAGACAAGGTCAAATCCTTCCTTGGTTTAGCAGGATATTATCAAAGATTTATCGCTAATTTCACGAAGATCGCAAACCCCCTCACTTCACTTCTGAAACAGGGAGTTACATTCCAGTGGTCTACAGCGCAAGACAATGCGTTTAACTAACTCAAGCAACACTTGATCGAGGCACCTACCCTTCGATTTCCCAACTTTGAGAAACCCTTCATTTTGCACACAACAGATGCTTGTAAACAAGTTCTTGGAGCTGTACTTATGTAGGGGTCAAATAAAGGTAAACTTTTTCCCATAGCTTATGCGAGCCGTATATGTTCGAAGACTGAATCGAAATACTCAATAACTGAGTTAGAAGGCCTTGCAGTTGTTTGGGTACTCAAACATTTTAAGGAATACATATGTGGTTACCCTATTACAGTTTAAACAGATCACAGAACACTGCTAGGTATTTTTCAAAGACAAGATCCTACAGGAAAGTTTCAGAGGTGGTTTTTAACTATACAAACATTTGACCCAGATTTTCGTTTTGTTTCTGGCTCATCCAATGTAGCTGCAGACTCGCTTTCCCGCAGAGTGGGTGCGGCCGTTGTAGGTAATAGCCCCGTAGATTTTGATGTAGAAAGGTTGAGACAGCATCAACAGGATGACCCAGTCTGGGGTCCTGTCATGGAATTCTAGAGGGTGAAAGATCTTCATTGGATGCTAAAACAGTTGTTCCAGTCAGAGAATTGTATTTAGCACAGTGAGGGAGTCTTGTGCAGGGACGCGAAATTAGGAGTGCTCGCCCGTGTTGTTAAACAAACAATAATTCCAACAGCATTAGTACAGGATTTCTTGAAGTTATCACATGATTCACCGCAGACCGCACACCCAGGCGCTGTAAGCAGACTCGTTTGAGGTATTCTGGCCAAGAATGCAGAAAAACATTACAGATCATATTTGGAGGTGCCAAACCTGTAACACACACAAGGGAAGTCCCACTACCCCGCAGACTGTGTTGAAATATCCTTTACCTACATACCCATGGGAAAGAGTTCATATGGACATATTAGGAGGTTTTCCTAGGTCCATGGCAGGCTACAGATACATTTTAGTAATTACTGATGCCTTCACGAGATATTGTGAATTAGTTCCAGTTCAAAATAAAGACGCAGCCACAGTCGCTATGGCGTTCAAAAGATATATCTTAGACATAATGCGCCGAAGATTTTAGTCAGAGATAATGGTGGGGAATTAATAACTGACTTTTAGAAGAACTCTGTAAATTGTATAACATAAGTAAATGTAATATAATGGCACATCACCCAGCCTCGAATGGCCTGGCAGAAAGGTTGAACCGTAAGATCCTCCAGTGTCTTCCCACCAACATTAATTTTGATCATGATGAATGGGATGAATACCTGTCTGATGTCCAATGTTCATTAAACTCTGCATATCATAAGTCAATTGGAGACACACCCTTCCACGCCTTACACGGTTTTGATAAAGTGTTGCCGTATGACATAATAGCGTCCCCTCCTTCATGTCCAGCGGTCCAGAAATCAATTGTAGCGGAAAAATATCGCACGACTCAGTTGATTCATCAAAGGATCAAGGAAAATCTAGGTGAAGCCACTACAACCTTCACGAACCAGGCTGATAAATCCGCGAAACCATCAAAGGTACTTGGCTCCCGGACTCTTGGTAATGGTGCAGGAATTAAACTCAAGAAGTGAGGTTCCTAAACTTGACCCAAAATGTTCTGGACCCTATAGAGTCTTAGCTCATTTAAAGGACATAAGTTTAGGGTTCGACATCTAAATACAAGTGACATTCGTGAAGAACATGAGGACCACTTGAAAGTTGTACATTATTGTGAACATGATCATCATCATCATCCCGGTCCCACACCAGACAACACTCCTCAACCTCCAAACAATGTAAGCCAACCACCTTCTACCACTGTTCAGTCTGTCCCCACACCATCACCCTCACATCACCACCACCCTCACATCACCACCACCCTCACATCACCACCACCCTCACAACACCACCACCCTCACATCAACACCACCCTCACATCACCACCACCCTCACATCACCACCACCCTCACATCACCACCACCCTCACATCACCACCACCCTCACAACACCACCACCCTCACATCAACACCACCCTCACATCACCATCACCCTCACATCACCACCACCCTCACATCACCACCACCCTCACAACACCACCACCCTCACATCAACACCACCCTCACATCACCACCACCCTCACATCACCACCACCCTCACATCACCACCACCCTCACATCACCATCACCCTCACATCACCACCACCCTCACATCACCACCACCCTCACATCACCACCACCCTCACATCACCACCACCCTCACATCACCACCACCCTCACATCACCACCACCCTCACATCACCATCACCCTCACATCACCACCACCCTCACATCAACACCACCCTCACATCACCACCACCCTCACATCAACACCACCCTCACATCAACACCACCCTCACATCACCACCACCCTCACATCAACACCACCCTCACATCACCACCACCCTCACATCACCACCACCCTCACATCACCACCACCCTCACATCACCATCACCCTCACAACACCACCACACACACATCAGTATTCATTAAGACTTCGCCTTTAAGAAGTTGCTAAGTTTATCATTTTCCAGGTTCTTCCTTCTCATGTCCTTCTGGTGTCTTCCTGTATATGACACCATGGCAGTACCAGGCGCCCTTCTCACGACTCCCCGCCAGGTCCACATCGTGAGGGACACAGTTAAGTTGGGCCTGGAGGGTCTACCCTACACTTACGATCATTTACTGAAACTACTGGAGGCCGTACTTGGCTTACGGTCTAACTTACTCAAGTATTACACCAGTGTAACGATCAGAAACTCTAGTGTTGCTCCTCCTCCAACTTTGTTAAACCAGTGGACCTAGAAACTGAATAGTACCTGTGTGATTCTGTATGACATAATACAAGACACTGAATCTTCAGTAAATACTAACGCCAGGATCAACACGAAAAAGTAAAGAGAAGCAAAAGAACTTTGCTTAATTTTGTAGGTTCCCTCCAATCATACTAGTTTGGTGATGATGATGAGGAATGATGATAGAAAAGTCCCTTCCAAGGAAGAGCGGGAAAAGAGAGGAAGGGGGGGAAGAGCAAGATTTGTTAGAGGAAGTGAATTTTAGAGGGAGGAAAAGAGCCAGGGCTTAACCCAGCTTGCATAGGAATAATCGAATAAGTAGGGCAGAGATAATAAGTGGAAGGCGAGTTTGTTTTCTTCTATTTGTTTTTTTATTGATATTCTTTTCGTAGATTTATTTTTCATTTATTTATTTATCTATTTATTCATTTATTTATTCATTTATCTATTTATCTATTTATTTTTCTTTTTAATAAGGATATAGGAGGAGATGGATCGTATCTCTGGAAGATGGACAATGATTTTACCAAGGCGTTCCCCGCACAGACTTAGCAGCAAGATCTATAGTGGTTTTTAGTTTTTAATATATGGTCACTGGATGTTGTCCAGGTTGTATATCAAACATGTTACCTGTGTGGTCTATTCCCAGGAGATTGTTGAAGTAATCAATCCAGTGAGTATGATGTATTTGAAATCGCTCTACTTGTCTTTCAAACAATTTCCTCCAGTAGATGTTTAGAGGAGGGATTCGTACTCTCTCGTGAAGTTCTGTGTTTCTGATGAACTCGTGCCATTTGATGTTAAAAGCCCAACGTAGAGCATTGTTCTGAATTACGTATTTGGAGTGCATGGATGTTGGATTTGGCTCCGAGTTCGAAAGCTGAAGGGGCACAAATGATAAGTGGTCGTATTAATGCTTTGTAGAGGTGCAATTTGGTTTTGAATTGCACCTCTCTAAATCTATACAATTTCTCGAGCTCTGCTCTCGCAATAACCGCTATACACTGAATATATCGGTTCATTCTCAGGTATACATCATAACTTAGGCCCAGGACAGTGTTGGTGTTTGAGATGGGAATGGCTAAATGACGGTGTATACGGGAGTGTAGGTAGACATTACTTATGTTGTATCTCTGACGTACGTTAAAGTAAGATATGTTGAATTTGGCAGGATTTGATTTAATACTCCATTTTAACTCCCAAAGCCAAACGTTGTCAATTTCCTGTTGGGTTCTGCTGATTAAGTGTGTGAGGGTTACGGCTCTGATCAGTTGAGTAATATCATCTGCATATTGGAGAGTGATGGAGTCCAGGTGTATAGGACTGGAAAGATCATTTGAGTAGAGTGTGTAAAGAGTAGGGGCCAGCACGGAGCCTTGAGATACACCGGCATTGAGGAAGAAGTAGTTTGAGTAAGTGTTTCTGTATTTGATTCGGGTTTTTCTGTTGCTAAGATAGTTAGAGAGAAGCTTAATGGCGGGTCGTGGGAGTTGGAATTGGGTGCTTAGTTTGTACCTCAATCCATCGTGCCAAACGGTGTCAAAGGCTTTTTCAACATCTTTTGTGATGAAGGCGGTCATTTTGTATGTCCGCGTGTTGTTTTTAATGTAGTTCGTAATAATGTTGAGTTCATCTTGTGTGGAGCGATGTTGACGAAAGCCAAACTTTGTGTGAGAGTAGGTTGTTATTTGTTAGGTGTTGTCTAAGTCTGTTGTTTAAGATTCTTTCAAATGTCTTCCCAATGGACTCAAGTAGGCTGATGGGTCTGTAGTTCACTGGGTCCCTGTTGGATTTGTTGGGTTTAGGTATCATTGTGGTTGTTGCTGTTTTGAAGGCCGCGGGAAAATAGCCAGAGGCTAGTGCCGCGTTGAAGAGGAAGGTGATGGCTCTAATAGTGTTGTCAGGGAGATGTGTAAGTAGCTGGTAACCAATGCCTGAGTTACCTGGGGATACTTTGTGCGATTTGAGGAGGAGGAATTTGACCTCGCTCGATCTTATGGGAGTTGTGAGAAGGTGGTCGTGTGAAAGCGATTGGAGGTGTATGATCTGTTCTGGGTAGAGGTGACTAGATCTGTTTTGTATGTGTTGTGTGACAATTTGAGTGTTTTCGCACGCCAGAGGGTGAGGCGGTGAGGGTGAAAGATACCTTCCCAGTGTTTTTGAAAAATGTTGGCAATGTCTTGTGGGTTATGGTGTAGAGTGTTGTCGTCATTAAGCCCATTAAAGTCTGTTTTCGGTATTCCTTTGAGTTTTCGTATTCTGTTCAAAAACTCTTGAGGAGATTTAATTCGGTGTTGATCTGTTGTGGTGATGAGAGATTTCCAGTGTCTATTGTGGTCTTCTAGAAGGCTGTTGAGTGTGTGGTTTTGTAGGGATGTGAGGTCCCACCGTACTAGGCCCAAACGATGTCTGTTATGTTCAAAGCGTCGACGGTAGCACGAGAGGAGTCTGGTTGTTTTGGGAGAAGGGAAGAAGGAGTATCTTGAAGTAAATGAAGATTTGGGGATAGCAATGTCAGCTGCCTGTATGATTGTTTCGTTATATGTTCTATTTCTGTGTCTATTAGTGTTATTGGGTGATTTTCGTAGTTTGTGGTGTAAGTGCAGTTGGAGAGAGTGTCTTAGAATTTCTCCCAGTCTGCTCTTTTGTAGTGGTAGTGTGAGGGTGATGGGACGAGGATAGGGTTAGACGAGAGATGAAGAAAGATAGGGATGTGGTCGGAACCACACAGTGGTCCTGGAGACAAGAAATTATGGAGACAATTACTGGCTCTGTTGAAAAAGACAAGGTCAGATCTGCCTTTTCCTCCTTGGCCAGTGAAGACAGTGTGGAAGTAAGGTCATAGGAAGTTGAGACGTTTGTAAGAGTATAAAGCGAATAAGTCATCACCATGAGAATTGTTTCTGTTGTGGTGGAAGGTTCTGTGTTGGGCGTTGAGGTCAGCTAGAAGGTAGACTAGGATATGTGTGTGATTGAATACTGTGTAGAGATCATGGAGTGGAATGGTAGTGTTGGGTCAAGAGTATATAGTGCAGAAGATAATGAAGCAATATATTGTATTTATCTTAACTGCTAGAAAGTATTCATATGATCATGAGAAGGCGAGGTATTTGTATTCGATGGTGTTGCATATGAGAATTGCGACTCCCTCGTGTCTACTGTCTGGAGACCGTCGTGATGTATACCCGTAATGTCTAATTTTGTATCCGTTGGTGATACATGTGATGTTAAGTATCACAACATCGGGTTTTTTCTCTTCGAGGAGAGTGGCAATCAGATGACGGCCATTGTGATAGCTGCGCACGTTAAACTGTAAGATTTTTAGCATTTTACGATTTATAGACGTTTATTGGTCTTTTGTGTCTGTTGTCGATGAAGGCCGTTGACGCGCCGTTTGCGAGTCTCACTTGTATCATGTTTCTAGTCGTGGGTCGGGATCTATCTGGTGAGGGGTCAGGAGAGGGGAGAGGGGAGGGGAGAGGGTCATTGTCGACAATTTGAAGGTCAAGGTTGACCGTTGGTGGGTTGTCTGGTGTGTCGGCAGGGTCAGGTGCTGGGGCTCCTCTGGGAGGGTTAGGTAGGGGACGGAGGGAGGGGGAGGGGGGAGGGGGGGATTGGTGAGTGGAGGTTCTGGGGGAACTGTCGTGGTGGTGGAAGTTGGGACGGTGGGGGTGGGAGAGGAATCGGTATTTGGAGAGACAGTAGGATTGTTGGTGTTGGGTTGGGGGGGTTGTGGATGGAGTTGTGTTAGGGGGTGCGGAGGGGGTATTGGAAGTTGGGAGGGTGACAGGTTGAGTAGTTGGGGGAGAGTTGGAAGTGTTACTGGGGGTCTCCTGGGATACGTTTTCGTTAGGGGACAGGGTGGCGGACGAGACAGGGGTCGGTGAGGGATGGTTGGTGGCGGGGGAGGTGAGGAGTTCAGGTGGAGTTCGTACATTGGGTAGGTTGTTATGAGCAAGAAGCAAATCGAAAATTCTGATGAATTCCGACTTATCTTCCCCGCTCAGGAACAACGCTTTTAGGTAGCACGCATGCATCCTACCTTGTAGGGTGAGGAGGTCTGAAGAATTAGTAGTTGGGATAGGAGAAGCTTGGGTGGCAGGGGGAGGAGCAGCAGCAGCAACTGTTGCGTAGAGGTGAGGGTTTGTGGAAGGAGGTGAGTTGGATTTTTGTGCCTGACGCACTGCGCGGAGTTGCTCCTTCTTACGTGGGCACAGCCCAGATACAGCAACATGATTACCTTTACAGTTGACACACTTCGCTGCCTGAGCCTTGCACTCACGAAAACCATGACCAGTTTCCGCACATTGACTACAGGTTTGGTGGGGTTCTTTACAGTTCTTAGTCTCATGTCTGTATTTCAGACATTTGAAACATTGTTGTACGTCGAGATATTCATCTTTCTTCAGGGATTTTGCTGGCACAGAGATCATGGGGAACAGGACTCCCCGGGAGAGCAGGCGATCGGCCTCGGTCGGGTTTGAACATTGTATCTTTATTGATCTGGAGTTATTCGGTTTATAGACGTTGATGACATTAACGTCATTGTTTTCGCCATTGATGGCTTCAACAATCTCCGAAGGGCTGAGGGACAAGATAGATTCATCAACATTGTAGGCAATAATAGTACATCTAGCTTGAAGGGGCAGCGGTCCTGAACGATTTGGTAGTTTTTTTGTTAGTTTGTTTTTAGCTAGTTCATCAAGGAGAGGCTTAGATAGGATTCTATCTAAATCACTATCTTTGCCCAAGCAAATCTTAAACTGGTATTTGTTCAAGCGGAATTGAATGACCCTAGTAGGACGGATCTCAGTGGTCTTAAAGACGATGGACAGGAGTTCGAACGTGGAAGGAGGGGGACAATCAGTTTTGAGGGATTTTAGACGTATGTCGGGCGGCATGTTGGTGGCATCAGTGTCCTAGTGCGAGAAAACGTGAGTGAGGGAGGCTCGACGGTCCAAGGTAGGGGAGAGGTAAGAGATAGTGTGAGGGTCTCCACCCCGTCAGGTGAGAACAGGTCCACTCCAGCCTCCACTCCTCAGGAAAATGAGTTTTCCAGAATGGGGTGGGGAAGCTGGGGTAGAGATTGCTCAAGCCAAACGGTCGAGAGATGGATGATGGATGATAAAAATAAAGAAAATAAAAAGACATGTGAAGATGGAGTGGAGGCAACGCGGGGGTGTGGGGAGCAGCGAGGGTGGTGAGGGAACAGCCTGCCGGCGTCGTCACCGTAACGGTCTCCCGCGGGAAGGACCAACGCGGGAGGCAACGTTACAATCCACTTCTTTCTTCGGTCTTCTCTCTTCTGTCTTCTTTCTTCTTTCTTCTGTCTTCTGTCTTCTGTCTTCTCTCTTCGTGGGATCTGGCGGTTAATCCTCCATCAACCACGTGGCCGAAACAGGAGCAGCAAGAACCTTCTCGAATGGCAAGAAAAGAAGGGAATCCGATGATAGAAAGGTCCCTTCCAAGGAAGAGCGGAAAAAGAGTGGGGGGGAAAGAGCAAGAAATTGTTAGAGTAAGTGAATTTTAGAGGGAGGAAAAGAGCCAAGTCTTAACCCAGCTTGCACAGGAATAACAGGATGAGCAGGTCAAAGATGATGAGTGGAGGGCAAGTTTTTTTTTTTTCTTTGAATATAGGAGGAGATGGATCGTATCTCTGGCCGATGGACACTGATTTTACCAAGGCGTTCCCCGCACGGACTTAGCAGCAAGATCTATAGTGATTTTTAGTTTTTAATATATGGTCACTGGATGTTGTTCAGGTTGGATATTGAACATGTTACCTGGGTGATCTATTCCCAGGAGATTGTTGAAGTAATCAATCCAGTGAGTATGATGTATTTGAAATCGCTCTACTTGTCTTTCAAACAATTTCCTCCAATAGATGTTTAATGGAGGGATTCGTGCTCTCTCGTGAAGTTCTGTGTTCCTGATGAACTCGTGCCATTTGATGTTAAAAACCCAACGTAGAGCTTTGTTCTGAATGATTTGGAGTGCACGGATGTTGGGTTTGGCTCCGAGTTCAATAGTTGAAGGGGCATAAGTGATAAGTGATCCTATTAATGCTTTATAGAGGTGCAATTTGGCTTTGAATTGCGCCTCTCTAAATCTATACAATTTTGCGAGCTCCGCTCTCGCAATAGCCGCTCTAGACTGAATATGTCGGCTCATTCTCAGGTATACATCATAATTTAGGCCCAGCACAGTGTTGGTATTTGAGATGGGAATGGGTAAATGACGGTGTATACGGGAGTGTAGGTAGACATTACTTATGTTGTATCTCTGACGTACGTTAAAGTAAAATATGTTGAATTTGGCAGGATTTGATTTAATACTCCATTTTAACTCCCAAAGCCAAACGTTGTCAATTTCCTGTTGGGTTCTGCTGATTAAGTGTGTGAGGGTTACGGCTCTGATCAGTTGAGTAATATCATCTGCATATTGGAGAGTGATGGAGTCCAGGTGTATAGGACTGGAAAGATCATTTGAGTAGAGTGTGTAAAGAGTAGGGGCCAGCACGGAGCCTTGAGATACACCGGCATTGAGGAAGAAGTAGTTTGAGTAAGTGTTTCTGTATTTGATTCGGGTTTTACTGTTGCTATGATAGTTAGAAAGAAGTTTAATGGCGGGTCGTGGGAGTTGGAATTGGGTGCTTAGTTTGTACCTCAATCCATCGTGCCACACGGTGTCAAAGGCTTTTTCAACATCTTTTGTGATGAGTGCGGTCATTTTGTGTGTCCGTGTGTTGTTTCTTATGTAGTTCGTAATGATGTTGAGTTCATCTTGTGTGGAGCGATGTTGGTGAAAGCCAAACTGTTTGTGTGAGAGTAGGTTGTTGTTTGTAAGGTGTTGTCTTAGTCTGTTGTTTATGATTCTTTCAAATGTCTTCCCAATGGACTCAAGTAGGCTGATGAGTCTGTAGTTCATGGGGTCTCTGTTGGATCTGTTTGGTTTAGGTATCATTGTGGTTGTTGCTGTTTTGAAGGCCGCGGGAAAATTGCCAAAGGCTAGTGCCGCGTTGAAGAGGAAGGTGATGGCTCTAATAGTGTTGTTAGGGAGATGTGTAAGTAGCTGGTAACCAATGCCTGAATTACCTGGGGCTACTTTGGGTGATCTGAGGAGGAGGAATTTGACTTCGTTCGATCTTATGGGAGTTGTGAGAAGGTTGTCGTGTGAAAGCGATTGGAGGTGTATGATCTGTTCTGGGTAGAAGTGACTGGGTCTGTTTTGTATGTGTTCTGTGACGATTTGAGTGTTTTCGCACGCCAGAGGGTGAGGGGTGTGAGGGTGAAAGATACCTTCCCAGTGTTTTTGAAAAATGTTTTCAATGTCTTGTGGGTTATGGTGTAGAGTGTTGTCGTCATTTAGCCCATTAAAGTCTGTTTTCGATATTCCTTTGAGTTTTCGTATTCTGTTCAAAAACTCTTGAGGAGATTTGATTCGGTGTTGTTCTGTTGTGGTGATAAGAGATTTTCAGGGTCTATTTTGGTCTTCTAGAAGGCTGTTGAGTGTGGTTTCGTAGGGATTTGAGGTCCCACTGTACCAGGCCCAAACGATATCTGTTTTCCTCAAAGCGTCGACGGTAGCACGAGATGAGTCTTGCTGTTTTGGAAGAAGGGAAGAAGGAGTATCTTGAAGTAAATGAAGATCTGGGGATAGAAATGTCAGCTGCCTGTGTGATTGTTTCGTTTATATGTTCTATTTCTCTGTCTATTAATGTTATTGGGTGATTTTCGTAGTTTGTAGTGTAAGTGCAGTTGGAGAGAGTGTCTTTGAAGCTCTCCCAGTCTGCTCTTTTGTAGTGGTAGTGTGAGGGTGATGGGACGAGAATAGGGTTAGACGAGAGATGAAGAAAGATAGAGATGTGGTCGGAACCACACAGTGATCCTCGAGACAAGAAATTATGGAGATAATTACTGGCTCTGTTGGAGAAGACATGGTCAGGTCTGCCTTTTCCTCCTTGGCCAGTGAAGACAGTGTGGAAGTAAGGTCATAGGAAGTTAAGACGTTTGTAATAGTATAAAGCGAATAAGTCATCACCATGAGAATTGCTTCTGCTGTGGTGGAAGGTTCTGTGTTGGGCGTTGAGGTCAGCTAGAAGTTAGACTGGGATATGTGTGTAATTGAATACTGTGTAGAGATCATGGAGTGGAATGGTAGTGTTGGGTCGAGAGTATGTAGTGCAGAAGATAATGAAGCCATGTATTGTGTTTATCTTAACTGCTAGAAAGTGTTCGTATTGCCATGAGATGGCGAGGTATTCGTGTTCGATGGTGTTGCGTATGAGAATGGCGACTCCCTCGTGTCTACTGTCTGGAGACTGTCGTGATGTATACCCGTAATGTCTAATTTTGTATCCGTTGGTGATACATGTGATGTTAAGTATCACAACATCGGGTCCCTTCTCTTCGAGGAGAGTGGCAATCAGATGACGGCCATTGTGATAGCTGCGCACGTTAAACTGTAAGATTTTTAGCATTTTACGACTTATGGAAGTTTATTGGCCTTCTGTGTCTGTTGTTGATGAAGGCCGTTGACTAATCGTTTGAGTGTTTCACGTGTATCATGTTTCTAGTCTTGGGTCGGGATATATCTGGTGAGGGGTCAGGAGAGGGGAGAAGGAAGGGGAGAGGGTCATTGTCGACAATTTGAAGGTTGAGGTTGACCGTAGGTGGGTTGTCTGGTGTGTCAGCAAGGTCAGGTGCGGGCTTGGAGCTGCAACCTCGAGGATCCTATATTAAATGATGATCTTTTTTTTCACTGTGGATATTTATTTTTATGATATTGTCTTCTACTTGTTATATTAGATAATCATCATGACATAGATGTTAAGCCCAAAGCAATAATACTGTGTACGCACAGCTAAAAAGCTGAAACGATATCAATTTGAATACTAACGTAATATATTGTCGGCAACAATAGCATCAACCAATGACGTGTCCCTGTCACCTAGCCAGCCTGGGGGAAGTGGAGTCGGCCGGTTATGTTAGCAGTGTTGCCAACATGACTGCGGTATAGCTAAAGGTAATGATAGACTTTACGTTTGTCTTGCACAACAACACAGAACCAGGCGGGTAGCAGAGTAAGTGTTTACCTTTCAAAGGTTTCTGGGAATCGAGACTAAATACTGGAGAGTGAGTTTGTATCCCTCGTAGATAAGTATTAAAGGATCCGTGATGTTGTCTTCAGGTATTGTATATAAATAGAGACAGAGACTTATAGTGTATGATTAGAATAACCATACAGGACGAACAGGAACATTAGTTTATTGCAGTAACATGACAAATTAACCTTAATTACATTTAATGTGACCTTCATCCACCACCCACGGCCATCGACAACCTGGTGAATCCTTGTGGCAACACAATGGACGAAGTTTGTGCATAAAGAGAAGAATGACACAACAATACCAGGCATTAGAAGCCTCCCATATGTAGGATAACCAGACTTACATTCCCTCGAAGGCCACACAATGAGGGTCATGTGATACAGGTTTAGAAAAGCAGGTTTGTTGATTGATACAGACCAGACCTTAGATTTTAGCCTGAAAACAATGAACCTTTATTAGCATGAATTTTCATATGACAAGTAACAAACAGAGAAAGAAAGATCAATATCTGGCCATAGATGTGTCTCAAGATATCTTGCTATATATAAAGACTGTAAAGAGAATCAGAGATAAAACAGAAGTAATGAAAAGTAGATTACTTGTGTTGATGGTAAGGACAAGTAGGGACTTCATGACAACATGATAAAGGTACTGTAACAACCAATGATTTCTGATATTTCTATGAACAAACAAAACTAATATGTCTTAATTAATTGGGTTGGCTGTTGGGAATGATTCATAAATCTAGCAAAATTATGTCAGAGTTAACCAAACCTCTGCTGGACCATTGTGGTACGTAGGAAGCAATATCTTTCCTTCACGCCAGGTACTCAGTATAATTCATTATTAATTTTAATCTTTGCACAAATATTTACAATCAATTCTGATTATTTCATTTTGCGTAGGTCATGAAAAATCCATGTTCCCACCACATGGCCGATTGTTCAGATGTGACTGTTGCTCTGCTGTTATAAGAACTGCCTCACATATGTGAGAGTGGATGATTCCTGGACGTCACAGAGAATTTGAGGATAATACACACGACTATTCTTCCAGCATCTTCATCTGAAGTTTGACACTGAAGCCAAGTACTTTGTGGGAAACACATTAAGACGGACAATCTTTTATTTGTTTATCTTCTTCTTTCCTTCTCTTTCCCTTTCCACCTTCCTTTGTGTCTTTTCTGACCCCTGATACGTTTTCATTAATCACAGATTTCCTCTCTCTCTCTCTCTCTCTCTCTCTCTCTCTCTCTCTCTCTCTCTCTCTCTCTCTCTCTCTCTCTCTCCTCTCTCTCTCTCTCTCTCTCTCTCCTCTCTCTCTCTCTCTCTCTCTCTCTCTCTCTCTCTCTCTCTCTCTCCACTTCTCACATAACATGACAGCACGTAACTCACACATTAGTTCTTCATAACTGGATTTTCCAGCAGTGATCGCTAGCTACGCGTTATCTCTGCTGCATTCTGGTCAAATCTTGCCAACACTCGTCAGCCTCAAGACAAAACACAATTAAACCTTTATTAATCATCGTTAAAGGAAGTGAAAACTCGACCTACACCTAGGAAAATCACTGACTAATATTCATTTTATCAAGCCTCAGTTGCCATACTCAGGTGTCTCCAGCTCCTGCCTCAGTTGCCATATCCAGATGTGTCGGCTGCTGCATCAGTTGCCATATCCAGGTGTGTCAGCTGCTGCCTCAGTTGGCAGGTGTTCTCAGCAGATGAGGTCACGCCGGAGAGAGACTGAGCCAAGACAATTTAGGAATGTTGTGTTTACTACAAAGCAACATGAAGCATTGCTGTAGAACTCAAGCTAGCAATTTTATTCATCATCAATATTTGCCTTACTGATGAATGTAATTGTACATTTTTTACAAAACCTTTATGGATATTTGATTACATTTTCACGCCACATGTCTAAGTGTTACGTAACAGGTGACTGTCATTAATCCTACAATTGAATAATAACTGTTTATGACGTAACAGAAATATAAGGTAATAAACATACAAATCTAACATACACTCTATATTTTTGGATGAGTGTGTTATTGTCATTTCCAATTTGATATGCAATCATTTCGTCCGGTATATACAACCTGGGGTTATGTTCTCCAGCAGTCATGCACGGCTGGTGGTGTGATGTGTGGCTTCACGTGTGTGTCTGGCTGCTGCACACACAACATGGCCAATCCTTCTGCATGTCTTCTGCTGGTATTTGTATATCTAAAAAGACAGTCTTAATGGTGCTGGACTTAGGCGTAATAATCATAGCTAGGCTCCCGTTACTATATGTATTCCTTTTATAATAAACAAAATAAGAAATATAGGAGAATGTTCGTGACCGGTGTTGGGAGGAGACCATATACTGTTCACCAGCCTTACGTATACAAGAGGGGTGGGAGTGGGTCGTCAACACAGCTCAGTAAGACACCAACAGTGGCAGTTAATTGTCAGAAGCGTTTCAAGTGAGCAGTTGCAAGGTGTGGTAATGGTGGTCAGGAAGGCTGTTCCTTGTAGCTCGCTAGTTAGCCCAGAGTTGAACGAGGCGGAGCTCAGTAGTGTACCTTTGTCGTGTGTAATGACTGGATCATCTCTGCCACGTGAAGCAATCTACTAATCAACAGTTATGGAGTCAGGATTCATATATGACAACAAATAGTTAGATAGATTGTTGTTGTTAGATTGGGTAGGTGTCCGCCTGACATGGGCCCTTGTCTTACGACAGCCCGTTCTTAGAAGTCTGTTTACTGTACAGTTATGTTATTGTTAGAGTCACCAGCAGGTCTCCTCGTAGCAGTTATCTACTGTCGTTGTCACACTAGTGAGGTCTTCACCTACCTGTTGTTTGTTGTCGTTGTTAGATTTTCTAGGTTTACGTCCTACATCTAGAGTGTGGACGGCCCCTTCTCTGATCTAGTTTAACAGGTCATTTCTTGTTTACAGATTCGTCAGGTCCTTGCCTGGCTCGGGCCCTTATCATACGGGCTCTGTAACACGTATGTTTTATTATCTCTGAATTTACAGCTATCAACAAGTAAAGTTCGTTAACCAGAATGTGTACCGTACGGAAAAGCAAACAAATAACAAAATTTGCAAGATTATAACAGTCGATATTAGCCATCAGCAGGTAAGGTCATCAAGCCGCACCATACATACGTCAGACAGTAACATCAGTTGTATAACAGGATGTATATATGTTGTTGGATTTAAGGGCTATCACCTTTGTGGTCATGAAGCCAGAATGTGAACCATAAGTTCAACATAAAATGATGGTCCAGGTCCAGCAGGTAGCTGCATATGAAGCTATGAATGTCTGTCTTGATTACTGACTACGTAGAGGGAAGGGTTTGGGTAGGAAAGGAATTCGGGAGGAGTATTTTGAGGGGTTCTCGGGAGTGTGATGAGTAGGGACACAAAAATAGTCCTTCTCAGGAGGAGGGTAACAGGTCCTGAGGCTCAGCCCAGGTGATGGTGTGAGCAGTACACACATCACCAGCACACCTTTGATGGCGCTCCTACACCTTCGTGGCTGCTGCACTCTACACAGGAGCAGGGGATGATGGCACATATCTATGAAGCGAAAAGGTTTTCGATGAGACTGTGCTATTTCTTCCCTTCCCTGGTCGATGATACAGCCTTTCCCCAAGGTTACTTGTCATTCCTGGTGTAACGACTTATGGGTTGAGTCCGGTAACACCTTTTGAATAATAGTATGGAACAGAGTGGAGTGACCAAGATGAACAGCGTGTTCTGCACCTCAACTGATTAATTATATGATAAGAATTAAGAGAATTACACACCATAAATGTCACTTGCAAGGATCAAGCCAGAGATGAAGCATAGATAACTAGAAGGGTTAAGGAAACAAAAATTGTAAAATACCTTTACCCGGGATCAGTAGCACCTGTGGCAATGGACACACCTTCGTAATGCTTGATCACTTACAAGCGACAAACTATGATACGTAAACCTTAGGTACTGTTCGTCAGGAGAACAATTTACAAATATTCATAAAAGACATATATATGTTAGATATATCTTTATCCGAGACGTGTAACACTTGTGTGGATAGACACAGCTTTGTAATGCATGATCCATTACACGAAATGAACTTCACTAACGAAGAGTTATACAACGCGTCGTTGAAGAACATTAATCAAATACCTATACAGAATTTTTATGTTACGTAAAAGATATTTCTTGATAGTAGTAAACACAAGAAATGGTGACGAAAGAAAAGGGATGTAGAGGTAAATATTTTGTTAAAAAATGAATTGCTCCTGCCTTAAACTAGCTCCTTGCAATGGATTTTGTTTTAGATACCCACAGTAAGATATATTGTGTGGTTAATCACTATAAATGTTTATGTTTAACAGATCTTTTATTTCTTATAGTATTTCACTGATTCAGGTTTAAGAACCTTGGTTCTGAACAACCATTATAATGCAACACAATACATTTTTTTTTTTTTTTTTTGCTTTGTCGCTGTCTCCCGCGTTTGCGAGGTAGCGCAAGGAAACAGACGAAAGAAATGGCCCAACCCACCCCCATACACATGTATATACATACGTCCACACACGCAAATATACATACCTACACAGCTTTCCATGGTTTACCCGAGACGCTTCACATGCCTTGATTCAATCCACTGACAGCACGTCAACCCCGGTATACCACATCGCTCCAATTCACTCTATTCCTTGCCCTCCTTTCACCCTCCTGCATGTTCAGGCCCCGATCACACAAAATCTTTTTCACTCCATCTTTCCACCTCCAATTTGGTCTCCCTCTTCTCCTCGTTCCCTCCACCTCCGACACATATATCCTCTTGGTCAATCTTTCCTCACTCATTCTCTCCATGTGCCCAAACCATTTCAAAACACCCTCTTCTGCTCTCTCAACCACGCTCTTTTGATTTCCACACATCTCTCTTACCCTTACGTTACTTACTCGATCAAACCACCTCACACCACACATTGTCCTCAAACATCTCATTTCCAGCACATCCATCCTCCTGCGCACAACTCTATCCATAGCCCACGCCTCGCAACCATACAACATTGTTGGAACCACTATTCCTTCAAACATACCCATTTTTGCATTCCGAGATAATGTTCTCGACTTCCACACATTCTTCAAGGCTCCCAGAATTTTCGCCCCCTCCCCCACCCTATGATCCACTTCCGCTTCCATGGTTCCATCTGCTGCCAGATCCACTCCCAGATATCTAAAACACTTCACTTCCTCCAGTTTTTCTCCATTCAAACTCTCCTCCCAATTGACTTGACCCTCAACCCTACTGTACCTAATAACCTTGCTCTTATTCACATTTACTCTTAACTTTCTTCTTTCACACACTTTACCAAACTCAGTCACCAGCTTCTGCAGTTTCTCACATGAATCAGCCACCAGCGCTGTATCATCAGCGAACAACAACTGACTCACTTCCCAAGCTCTCTCATCCCCAACAGACTTCATACTTGCCCCTCTTTCCAAAACTCTTGCATTCACCTCCCTAACAACCCCATCCATAAACAAATTAAACAACCATGGAGACATCACACACCCCTGCCGCAAACCTACATTCACTGAGAACCAATCACTTTCCTCTCTTCCTACACGTACACATGCCTTACATCCTCGATAAAAACTTTTCACTGCTTCTAACAACTTGCCTCCCACACCATATATTCTTAATACCTTCCACAGAGCATCTCTATCAACTCTATCATATGCCTTCTCCAGATCCATGAATGCTACATACAAATCCATTTGCTTTTCTAAGTATTTCTCACATACATTCTTCAAAGCAAACACCTGATCCACACATCCTCTACCACTTCTGAAACCACACTGCTCTTCCCCAATCTGATGCTCTGTACATGCCTTCACCCTCTCAATCAATACCCTCCCATATAATTTACCAGGAATACTCAACAAACTTATACCTCTGTAATTTGAGCACTCACTCTTATCCCCTTTGCCTTTGTACAATGGCACTATGCACGCATTCCGCCAATCCTCAGGCACCTCACCATGAATCATACATACATTAAATAACCTTACCAACCAGTCAACAATACAGTCACCCCCTTTTTTAATAAATTCCACTGCAATAACATCCAAACCCGCTGCCTTGCCGGCTTTCATCTTCCGCAAAGCTTTTAGTACCTCTTCTCTGTTTACCAAATAATTTTCCCTAACCCTCTCACTTTGCACACCACCTCGACCAAAACACCCTATATCTGCCACTCTATCATCAAAGACATTCAACAAACCTTCAAAATACTCACTCCATCTCCTTCTCACATCACCACTACTTGTTATCACCTCCCCATTTGCGCCCTTCACTGAAGTTCCCATTTGCTCCCTTGTCTTACGCACTTTATTAACCTCCTTCCAGAACATCTTTTTATTCTCCCTAAAATTTAATGATACTCTCTCACCCCAACTCTCATTTGCCCTTTTTTTCACCTCTTGCACCTTTCTCTTGACCTCCTGTCTCTTTGTTTTATACGTCTCCCACTCAATTGCATTTTTTCCCTGCAAAAATCGTCCAAATGCCTTCTCTTCTCTTTCACTAATACTCTTACACTACATATTTATCATAAATAAATCATTTATCACAATAACCATTATGTTTGTACCAGATTCTTTACGTCCTCAATCACGTTTGTTAATATATAAGGAATTTTTCCGCCACATTTCAATACATAACATATATCTACACGTGTGGAAATATATGTATATGTTTTTATGAATTTTTTTTTGGCTTTTATAATTAAGGTGTAAGATATCCTTCTGAAGAGAATACTAGATGATATTATAGGTTATGTGCGTGTGTGTGTGTGTGTGTGTGTGTGTGTGTGTGTGTGTGTGTGTGTGTGAGCGCACACAGGAGTGAAAACATATTTTACACTTACAAGGTTAAGAGACAGGGCAACACGAGTGTACAAATCCTTCCTCAAAACTCTCACGTGATAATGATTAAAGTAGTATACAAACACACACACACACACACACACACACACACACACACACACACACACACACACACGCACGCACAACACACACACACACACACACACACACACACACACACACACACACACACACACACACAGAGCGGCGCTTTCAATTTTTGATGTAGATTGATTTCCTATCTTAGTTTCGTCTACGGAATTCTACATCTTCAGTTCAGCACAACATTGTGGTAATGAAGGGAAAGTCACCACATTTACAAGCCGAGTGCACGTAGCTTATCCCACCTCGTTAGAGAGAAAACTTACCTGTATTTGAATTAATGAACGGGCACAGAGAAGACAAAATTTTATTACACTTTTATTATACAACTATATAATTCATATTATATACATTACCACATTTCCTGCACTTTCCATCACAAATTTGCTGAGGTCATAACCTTGTAGTTACCATTACCTTACAACCTTAAGGATGGTGGTCTACAACACCTCTAGATTGATGGAGAAAAAGAAAAGTTTCGTTTTACTATTAAGACCACAGAAATGCGGTAATTCCACTTCACTACCACTAACTACTAGTTATTTTACTTGTTGATTTTCACGGCTAAGATTTTCATCCTCTGAGCGAAGCTATACAATAATCGTCCTTATCTACTCTGAGCATTGGATAGCCTCCTGATGATCAAGATTGCTGTTTTGGTTGTCCGTTTCCCTTGTTACTGCTGCGCCTCACTGCACACCTTACATGAGTGCCTTCCACAGTATTAGGGACAGCTGCTGGGCCTCACTGTAGCTACTTCTGGGACGGTTGCCAATCTTCCTCGTATTCCCTCATGACCACAGCGCCAAACCGACTCCCGCCATCAGGCCGAAACGCACAAACATTTCTGACAAAATTGAGACAACCGCTTTCGCGTCAGTTTTGACACCAAGTGAATTTATACGACAATTACGTTCAAGATGCTTGGTTTTTCGTTCATGGATTGAACAGAAGCAACCAACGATGGTTGCTACTGCCCAATTCATGAAGTCCCCCCCACCACGGAAAGGTAACCTAGCTTCGGGGGGGATGGGTGTTTACCCTGACGCCAACGGAGAAACTCAATATTAGTGCAGAGATCTTTTCCTTGGTAAAGAAAGTGTAGCCGGACTCCGCCCTCCTGAGGTTACTGCACGCCAGCAAAGATCACCCTTTGGTAGGCTGTGCTATAGGCAGCACAGCTCCGTCAAAGATCTCACTCCATAAGTGAACTTATATAGATTCCTTTTTGAACATTTTGTCTTGTCTATAAGGAACTCATCAGTTCTTCTCCAGTGAAAGCAAAAAATCATCGAGAAATTCATTTGCTTCCTCAATATCAGGATCTTGTGGCTCTGTGTGGGGGACGGGGCTGGTGGCTTGTGTGTCTGGCTGTGTCTGGAGAGCGGGGCTGGTGGTCTCTGTGACTGGCTGTGTCTGGAGAGCGGGGCTGGTGGCCTCTGTGAATGGCTGTGTCTGGAGAGCGGGGCTGGTAGTCTCTGTGACTGGTTGTGTCTGGGGACTGGGGCTGGTGGTCTCTGTGACTGGCTGTGTCTGGGAAGCGGGGCTGGTGGTCTCTGTGACTTGCTGTGTCTGGGGAGCGGGGCTGGTGGTCTCTGTGACTGGCTGTGTCTGGAGATCAGGGGAAGTCTTGGGCATAAATTTCAATATACTGTGAGCGATATCGTCTCTCAACCGATTCCTCTCGATCTTCTCTTGCACGGCCTTCATGATACGTTTGGGCGGCTTTCTCCATTTTCTTTGCATTTCAGTTGGTGATCCTGCGCCATCGAGCCACATGATACCAGAATAGTATCGTTCCTGTTTCCCAACGGGTCCAATCTTGGTGTCACACATGATGCCGAGTGAACCCAAATGGCGGCCGATGTTTACGTTGGAAGCCACGGGCTCGTTATGTATCTTGCAGTAACTTTCATACCGTTGCTGCAGCTCTTTCCTGCTGATAAGGTACCGCTTCATAGTAATAGTCTTTCCCTTCATTTGAACGAAGGTGTTCATGAAACTAACAAAGGAAGCCTTTCCTTTGTAATCCCGTTTGTAGTAACAGAAGGTCATTGAAGACGTGGACTGGGTCAGGCGAAGTATCACAGACTAACAAGATAGTCCTCTAATCAGTGGTCCTGTATCAGCACTGAACTCGAAATACGTCAGAACGACCCAGGGCTGGAGGGCCAATTGATGATATTCTCACGTCTTGCTCAACCAAGTAACCTCGGTTAGACCTTGTTTATATTCAAATATAGTAAAGTTAATATAGTGAAGCTTGATGATTCTATTCATATGTATAAATATATATATATATATATATATATAAATATAAATATATATATATATATATATATATATATATATATATATATATATATATATATATATATATATATATATATATATATATATATATATATATATATATATATATATATATATATATATATATATATATATATATTCAATAATGGAGGGAACTTGGCTCCTAAGGTGATTTTGTTGTTGGAGTGGGACCTCCAGCCATTCTGTCCACC
>NW_027264619.1:0-26837 GCF_036320965.1 Panulirus ornatus | reverse complement strand
GCTAGAAGAAAGAAGAGGGTGTTTTGAAGTGGTTTGGGCACATGGAGAGATGAGTGAGGAAAGATTGACCAAGAGGATATATGTGTCGGAGGTGGAGGGAGCAAGGAGAAGAGGGAGACCAAATTGGAGGTGGAAAGATGGAGTGAAAAAGATTTTGTGTGATCGGGGCCTGAACATGCAGGAGGGTGAAAGGAGGGCAAGGAATAGAGTGGATTGGAGCGATGTGGTATACCGGGGTTGACGTGCTGTCAGTGGATTGAATCAAGGCATGTGAAGCGTCTGGGGTAAACCATGGAAAGCTGTGTAGGTATGTATATTTGCGTGTGTGGACGTATGTATATACATGTGTATGGGGGGGTTGGGCCATTTCTTTCGTCTGTTTCCTTGCGCTACCTCGCAAACGCGGGAGACAGCGACAAAAAAAAAAAATATATATATATATATATATATATATATAATATATATATATATATATATTTTTTTTTTTTTTTCATACTATTCGCCATTTCCCGCGATAGCGAGGTAGCGTTAAGAACAAAGGACTGGGCCTTTGAGGGAGTATCCTCACCTGACCCCCTTCTCTGTTCCTTCTTTTGGAAAAAAAAAAACGAGAGGGGAGGATTTCCAGCCCCCCGCTCCCTTCCCTTTTAGTCGCCATCTACGACACGCAGGGAATACGTGGGAAGTATTCTTTCTCCCCTATCCCCAGGGATATATATATATATATATATATATATACATATATATATATACATATATATATGTATTTTTTTTATTTTCTTATTTTGCTTTGTCGCTGTCTCCCGCGTTAGCGAGGTAGCGCAAGGAAACAGACGAAAGAGTGGCCCAACCCGCCCACATACACATGTATATACATACACGTCCACACACGTAAATATACATACCTATACATCGCAATGTACACATACATATACACACACAGACATATACATATATACACATGTACATAATTCTTACTGTCTGCCTTTATTTGTTCCCATCGCCACCTCGCCACACATGTAATAACGACCCCCTCCCCCCTCATGTGTCCGAAGTAGCGCTAGGAAAAGACAACAAAGGCCCCATTCGTTCACACTCAGTCTCTAGCTGTCATGTAATAATGCACCGAAACCACAGCTCCCTTTCCACATCCAGTACCCACACAACGTTCCATGGTTTACCCCAGACGCTTCACATGCCGTGGTTCAATCCATTGACAGCATGTCGAACCCGGTATACCATAACGTTCCAATTCACTCTATTCCTTGCACGCCTTTCACCCTCTTGCATGTTCAGGCCCCGATAACTCAAAATCTTTTTCACTCTATCTTTCCACCTCCAATTTGGTCTCCCACTTCTCCTCGTTCCCTCCACCTCTGACACATATATCCTCTTGGTCAATCTTTCCTCACTCATTCCCTCCATGTGACCAAACCATTTCAAAACACACTCTTCTGCTATCTCAACCGCGCTCTTTTTATTTCCACACATCTCTCTTACCCTTACATTACTTACTCGATCAAACCATCTCACACCAAATACTATCCTCAAACATCTCATTTCTAGCACATCCACCCTCCTGCGCACAACTCTATCCATAGCCCACGCCTCGCAACCATACAACATTGTTGGAACCACTATTCCTTCAAACATACACATTTTTCCTTTCCGAGATAATGTTCTCGACTTCCAAACATTCTTCAAGGTTCCCAGAATTTTCGCCCCCTCCCCCACCCTATGATTCACTTCCGATTCCATGGTACCATCCGCTGCCAGATCCACTCCCAGATATCTAAAACACTTTACTTCCTCCAGTTTTTCTCCATTCAAACTTACCTCCCAATTGACTTGACCCTCAACCCTACTGTACCTAATAACCGTGCTCTTATTCACATTTACTCTTAACTTTCTTCTTTAACACACTTTTCTAAACTCAGTCACCAGCTTCTGCAGTTTCTCACATGAATCAGCCACCAGCGCTGTATCATCAGCGAACAACAACTGACTCACTTCCCAAGCTCTCTCATCCCCAACAGACTTCATACTTGCCCCTCTTTCCAAAACTCTTGCATTTACCTCCCTAACAACCCCATCCATAAACAAATTAAACAACCATGGAGACATCACACACCCCTGCCGCAAACCTACATTCACTGAGAACCAATCACTTTCCTCTCTTCCTACACGTACACATGCCTTACATCCTCGATAAAAACTTTTCACTGCTTCTAACAACTTTCCTCCCACACCATATATTCTTAATACCTTCCACAGAGCATCTCTATCAACTCTATCATATGCCTTCTCCAGATCCATAAATGCTACATAAAAATCCATTTGCTTTTCTAAGTATTTCTCACATACATTCTTCAAAGCAAACACCTGATCCACACATCCTCTACCACTTCTGAAACCACACTGCTCTTCCCCAATCTGATGCTCTGTACATGCCTTCACCCTCTCAATCAATACCCTCCCATATAATTTACCAGGAATACTCAACAAACTTATACCTCTGTAATTTGAGCACTCACTCTTATCCCCTTTGCCTTTGTACAAAGGCACTATGCACGCATTCCGCCAATCCTCAGGCACCTCACCATGAGTCATACATACATTAAATAACCTTACCAACCAGTCAACAATACAGTCACCCCCTTTTTTAATAAATTCCAATGCAATACCATCCAAACCTGCTGCCTTGCCGGCTTTCATCTTCCGCAAAGCTTTCACTACCTCTTCTCTGTTTACCAAATCATTTTCCCTAACCCTCTCACTTTGCACACCACCTCAACCAAAACACCCTATATCTGCCACTCTATCATCAAACACATTCAACAAACCTTCAAAATACTCACTCCATCTCCTTCTCACATCACCACTACTTGTTATCACCTCCCCATATATATATGGAAGACGAATAGAGCCGACCAGAGGACGACACCGATAATTAAGAACCATTGCAACACAAACTTCGCCAGGTGTAGAGTGACCCGCAGTGTATCGAGACAGACTTCCACAGAACTTTTAAAGGGGAAGTAAATGTTTATAGTTGTGTTACTACAGTGATAGTGTTCATACATGGTGCTCTGACAAGAAAATAGTGAAATTGGAAAAGAATGTAGCTTAAACATTGAAGCTTATTCTTTCATTGAAATGTGAACAAATGGAGCATTTTTCAAAGTGATAGAGATGGAAAGCAAAAAGGTGTTTTTCATGAATGTACTGGAAAAGTTGAGGTCCAGATAAACTTTTAGTCTGTCAAGGCTTTATCATGGCGGATGACCAACTACCTACCCTCATGTATCCAAGATATGGTTGTACTTTGTGTAATGAAGACAATTGAGAAACATTATAAGCCAATTTTCCAGTTTCATGATAAGAGAAGTGGACCAGGCAGTATGAGACAGTGGTTAAATTGATGAAAACTACTATTGACGTTTGTGTAAATAAATTTATGCATTTCCCTTTCCCACAGCCAGAGGTTGAACCATTATATGACATTCATTTTTCATTTCATTTCAAGCTAGAAGTTTCAGTTTTCTGAATCATTTCTTACATTTTTCATATGTATATATATATATATATATATATATATATATATATATATATATATATATATATATATATATATATATATATATGTGTGTGTGTGTATGTGTGTGTATGTGTGTATATATGTGTGTGTATGTGTGTATATATATATATATATATATATATATATATATATATATATATATATATATATATATATATATATATATATATATATATATATATATCTTTCTTTCTTTCAAACTATTCGCCATTTCCCGCATTAGCGAGGTAGCGTTAAGAACAGAGGACTGGGCCTTTGAGGGAATACCCTCACCTGGCCCAATTCTCTGTTCCTTCTTTTGGAAAATTGAAAAAAAAAAAAAAAAAAAAAAAAAAAAAAACGAGAGGGGAGGATTTCCAGCCCCCCGCTCCCTCCCCTTTTAGTCGCCTTCTACGACACGCAGGGAATACGTGAAAAGTATTCTTAATCCCCTATCCCCAGGGATAATATATATATATATATATATATATATATATATATATATATATATATATATATATATATATATATATATATATATTATCCCTGGGGATAGGGGTGAAAGAATACTTCCCACGCATTCCTCACGTGTCGTAGAAGGCGACTAGAGGGGACGGGAGAAGGGGGCCAGAAATCCTCCCCTCCTTGTATTACAACTTTCTAAAAAATGGGAAACAGACGGAGTCACGCGGGGAGTGCTCATCCTCCTCGTAGACTCACATTGGGGTGTCTAAATGTGTGTGGATGTAACCAAGATGTGATAAAAGGAGAGATAGGTAGTATGTTTGAGGAAAGGAACCTGGATGTTTTGGCTCTGAGTGAAACGAAGCTCAAGGGTAAAGGGGAAGAGTAGTTTGGGAATGTCTTCGGAGTAAAGTCAGGGGTTAGTGAGAGGACAAGAGCAAGGGAAGGAGTAGCAGTACTCCTGAAACAGGAGTTGTGGGAGTATGTGACAGAATGTAAGAAAGTAAATTCTCGATTAATATGGGTAAAACTGAAAGTTGATGGAGAGAGATGGGTGATTATTGGTGCATATGCACCTGGGCATGAGAAGAAAGATCATGACAGGAAAGTGTTTTTGGAGCAGCTGAGTGAGTGTGTTAGTGGTTTTGATGCACGGGACCGAGTTATACTGATGGGTGATTTGAATGCAAAGGTGAGTAATGTGGCAGTTGAGGGAATAATTGGTATACATGGGGTGTTCAGTGTTGTAAATGGAAATGGTGAAGAGTTTGTAGAGTTATGTGCTGAAAAAGGACTTGTGATTGGGATTGCCTGGTTTAAAAAGCGAGATCTTTCTTTCTTTCATACTATTCGCCATTTCCCGCATTAGCGAGGTAGCGTTAAGAACAGAGGACTGGGCCTTTGAGGGATTATCCTCACTTGGCCCCCTTCTCTGTTCCTTCTTTTGGAAAATTAAAAAAAAAAAAAAAGATGAGAGGGAAGGATTTCCAGCCACCCGCTCCCTTCCCTTTTAGTCGCCTTCTACGACACGCAGGGAATACGTGGGAAGTATTCTTTCTCCCCTATCCCCAGGGATAGCGAGACATTCACTTCTTTCCAAGCACGACAGTTGATAATCAATCATGACTTAGAACTATCTGATCTGGAAATCACACCACAGTTGGATGTAGCAATTGATGGTGCAGATGAAGTGGATGCAAAACTAGTACTTATCAAGGGTGGTGGAGGATGCCATCTTCAAGAAAAAATAGTTGCAGCTGCAGCTAAGCTTTTTGTGGTTGTTGCTGATTACTGGAAGGACTCGAAAGTACTTGGAGAGCAGTGGACCAAGGGAATTCCAATTGAGGTTGTCCCAATGGCCTATCGCACTGTTCAACTGAAAATTGAGATGGAACTTGGAGGCAAAGCTGTTTTCCGGCAGGTGTATTGCATCTCTGTTTTGGGTTGGAATGTGTATACCCATGGTTGATTATTTTTGCACCTAATTGCTTCTCCTGCCATAGCAAGGTAGCATCAGGAACATGAACAGCAGCCTCATTTGGTCACATATAACTTTTATATATAATTGATAATACATGTACTGTTGTCAGTGGACTGAACCAGAGCTTGTGAAATGTCCAGGATTAACCTTGGAAAGGTCTGTGGGGCCTGATTGTGGATAGGGAGCTGTAGTTTTAGTGCATTACAAATGACAGCTAGAGGTCACAGTAGTGGGCATGATCTAGCACATTCTTACAACCACGACAAAAATGAAACACAGTAAGTTCTCAAATGGACTTCCTTGTAATGATCACATCATCAGGGGATACAAGGATGAGATGGATGTAGAACAGTCATTTGATGTACATCTCTTCCTTGTATATCAATTGACTTATACATCTTTCTCATTCTTGTATCTCTCCTGATGATGTGATCATTACACGAGGGTGCACTTGGGAACTTATCATGTTTCATTTTCTTTGTGGTTATCAGCATTTTATATATATATATATATATATATATATATATATATATATATATATCCCTGGGGATAGGGGAGAAAGAATACTTCCCACGTATTCCCTGCGTGTCGTAGAAGGTGACTAAAACGGAAGGGAGCGGGGGGGCTGGAAATCCTCCCCTCTCGTTTTTCTTTTTTTTTTTTTCCAAAAGAAGGAACAGAGAAGGGGGTCAGGTGAGGATATTCCCTCAAAGGCCCAGTCCTCTGTTCTTAACGCTACCTCGCTATCGCGGGAAATGGCGAATAGTATGAAAAAAAAAAAAAATATATATATATATATATATATATATATATATATATATATATATATATATTTTGCTTTGTCGCTGTCTCCCGCGTTTGCGAGGTAGCGCAAGGAAACAGACGAAAGAAATGGCCCAACCCACCCCCAAACACATGAATATACATACGTCCACACACGCAAATATACATGCCTACACAGCTTTCCATGGTTTACCCCAGACGCTTCACATGCCTTGATTCAATCCACTGACAGCACGTCAACCCCGGTATACCACATCGCTCCAATTCACTCTATTCCTTGCCCTCCTTTCACCCTCCTGCATGTTCAGGCCCCGATCACACAAAATCTTTTTCACTCCATCTTTCCACCTCCAATTTGGTCTCCCTCTTCTCCTCGTTCCCTCCACCTCCGACACATATATCCTCTTGGTTGATCTTTCCTCACTCATTCTCTCCATGTGCCCAAACCATTTCAAAACACCCTCTTCTGCTCTCTCAACCACGCTCTTTTTATTTCCACACATCTCTCTTACCCTTACGTTACTTACTCGATCAAACCACCTCACACCACACATTGTCCTCAAACATCTCATTTCCAGCACATTCATCCTCCGGCGCACAACTCCATCCATAGCCCACGCCGCGCAACCATACAACATTGTTGGAACCACTATTCCTTCAAACATACCCATTTATGCTTTCCGAGATAATGTTCTCGACTTCCACACATTCTTCAAGGCTCCCAGAATTTTCGCCCCCTCCCCGACCCTATGATCCACTTCCGCTTCCATGGTTCCATCCGCTGCCAGATCCACTTCCAGATATCTAAAACACTTCACTTCCTCCAGTTTTTCTCCATTCAAACTCACCTCCCAATTGACTTGACCCTCAACCCTAATGTACCTAATAACCTTGCTCTTATTCACATTTACTCTTAACTTTCTTCTTTCACACACTTTACCAAACTCAGTCACCAGCTTCTGCAGTTTCTCACATGAATCAGCCACCAGCGCTGTATCATCAGCGAACAACAACTGACTCACTTCCCAAGCTCTCTCATCCCCAACAGACTTCATACTTGCCCCTATTTCCAAAACTCTTGCATTCACCTCCCTAACAACCCCATCCATAAACAGATTAAACAACCATGGAGACATCACACACCACTGCCGCAAACCTACATTCACTGAGAACCAATCACTTTCCTCTCTTCCTACACGTACACATGCCTTACATCCTCGATAAAAACTTTTCACTGCTTCTAACAACTTGCCTCCCACACCATATATTCTTAATACCTTCCACAGAGCATCTCTATCAGCTCTATCATATTCTTTCTCCAGATCCATAAATGCTACATAAAAATCCATTTGCTTTTCTAAGTATTTCTCACATACATTGTTCAAAGCAAACACCTGATCCACACATTCTGGGAGCCTTGAAGAATGTGTGGAAGTCGAGAACATTATCTCGGAAAGCATAAATGGATATGTTTGAAGGAATAGTGGTTCCAACAATGTTGTATGGTTGCGCGGCGTGGGCTATGGATGGAGTTGTGCGCCGGAGGATGAATGTGCTGGAAATGAGATGTTTGAGGACAATGTGTGGTGTGAGGTGGTTTGATCGAGTAAGTAACGTAAGGGTAAGAGAGATGTGTGGAAATAAAAAGAGCGTGGTTGAGAGAGCAGAAGAGGGTGTTTTGAAATGGTTTGGGCACATTGAGAGAATGAGTGAGGAAAGATCAACCAAGAGGATATATGTGTCGGAGGTGGAGGGAACGAGGAGAAGAGGGAGACCAAATTGGAGGTGGAAAGATGGAGTGAAAAAGATTTTGTGTGATCGGGGCCTGAACATGCAGGAGGGTGAAAGGAGTGCAAGGAATAGAGTGAATTGGAGCGATGTGGTATACCGGGGTTGACGTGCTGTCAGTGGATTGAATCAAGGCATGTGAAGCGTCTGGGGTAAACCATGGAAAGCTGTGTAGGTATGTATATTTGCGTGTGTGGACGTATGTATATTCATGTGTATGGGGGTGGGTTGGGCCATTTCTTTCGTCTGTTTCCTTGCGCTACCTCGCAAACGCGGGAGACAGCGACAAAGCAAAATATATATATATATATATATATATATATATATATATATATATATATATATATATATATATATATATATATATATATATATATTTTTTTTTTTTCATACTATTCGCCATTTCCCGCGATAGCGAGGTAGCGTTAAGAACAGAGGACTGGGCCTTTGAGGGAATATCCTCACCTGACCCCCTTCTCTGTTCCTTCTTTTGGAAAAAAAAAAAAAGAAAAACGAGAGGGGAGGATTTCCAGCCCCCCGCTCCCTTCCGTTTTAGTCACCTTCTACGACACGCAGGGAATACGTGGGAAGTATTCTTTCTCCCCTATCCCCAGGGATATATATATATATATATATATATATATATATATATATATATATATATATATATATATATATATATATATATATATATATATATATATATATATATATATATATATATATATATATATATATATATATATATATATATATATATATATATATATATATATATATATATATATATATATATATATATATATATATATATATATATATATATATATATATATATATATATATATATATATATATATATATATATATATATATATATATAAAATGCTGATAACCACAAAGAAAATGAAACATGATAAGTTCCCAAGTGCACCCTCGTGTAATGATCACATCATCAGGAGAGATACAAGAATGAGAAAGATGTATAAGCCAATTGATATACAAGGAAGAGATGTACATCAAATGACTGTTCTACATCCATCTCATCCTTGTATCCCCTGATGATGTGATCATTACAAGGAAGTCCATTTGAGAACTTACTGTGTTTCATTTTTGTCGTGGTTGTAAGAATGTGCTAGATCATGCCCACTACTGTGACCTCTAGCTGTCATTTGTAATGCACTAAAACTACAGCTCCCTATCCACAATCAGGCCCCACAGACCTTTCCAAGGTTAATCCTGGACATTTCACAAGCTCTGGTTCAGTCCACTGACAACAGTACATGTATTATCAATTATATATAAAAGTTATATGTGACCAAATGAGGCTGCTGTTCATGTTCCTGATGCTACCTTGCTATGGCAGGAGAAGCAATTAGGTGCAAAAATAATCAACCATGGGTATACACATTCCAACCCAAAACAGAGATGCAATACACCTGCAGGAAAACAGCTTTGCCTCCAAGTTCCATCTCAATTTTCAGTTGAACAGTGCGATAGGCCATTGGGACAACCTCAATTGGAATTCCCTTGGTCCACTGCTCTCCAAGTACTTTCGAGTCCTTCCAGTAATCAGCAACAACCACAAAAAGCTTAGCTGCAGCTGCAACTATTTTTTCTTGAAGATGGCATCCTCCACCACCCTTGATAAGTACTAGTTTTGCATCCACTTCATCTGCACCATCAATTGCTACATCCAACTGTGGTGTGATTTCCAGATCAGATAGTTCTAAGTCATAATTAATTATCAACTGTCGTGCTTGGAAAGAAGTGGGAACACAAAGCACCTTAAGACTTTCCGTATGCACAAGCTGAGCAAGTCTCTCAACTGCATAAACAACGGTGGACCCACGTCCAATCCCGACTCGGTGTGCATCCTTAATATGATTGTCAACAGCTCTATAAGCAGCAGCTTTCTTAGCACTCTCAACTTGATCCATGGCTTATATATATATATATATATATATATATATATATATATATATATATATATATATATATATATATATATGAAAGCCGGCAAGGCAGCAGGTTTGGATGGTATTGCAGTGGAATTTATTAAAAAAGGGGGTGACTGTATTGTTGACTGGTTGGTAAGGTTATTTAATGTATGTATGACTCATGGTGAGGTGCCTGAGGATTGGCGGAATGCGTGCATAGTGCCATTGTACAAAGGCAAAGGGGATAAGAGTGAGTGCTCAAATTACAGAGGTATAAGTTTGTTGAGTATTCCTGGTAAACTATATGGGAGAGTATTGATTGAGAGGGTGAAGGCATGTACAGAGCATCAGATTGGGGAAGAGCAGTGTGGTTTCAGAAGTGGTAGAGGATGTGTGGATCAGGTGTTTGCTTTGAAGAATGTATGCGAGAAATACTTAGAAAAGCAAATGGATTTGTATGTAGCATTTATGGATCTGGAGAAGGCATATGATAGAGTTGATAGAGATGCTCTGTGGAAGGTATTAAGAATATATGGTGTGGGAGGCAAGTTGTTAGAAGCAGTGAAAAGTTTTTATCGAGGATGTAAGGCATGTGTACGTGTAGGAAGAGAGGAAAGTGACTGGTTCTCAGTGAATGTAGGTTTGCGGCAGGGGTGTGTGATGTCTCCATGGTTGTTTAATTTGTTTATGGATGGGGTTGTTAGGGAGGTAAATGCAAGAGTCTTGGAAAGAGGGGCAAGTATGAAGTCTGTTGGGGATAAGAGAGCTTGGGAAGTGAGTCAGTTGTTGTTCGCTGATGATACAGTGCTGGTGGCGGATTCATGTGAGAAACTGCAGAAGCTGGTGACGGAGTTTGGTAAAGTGTGTGGAAGAAGAAAGTTAAGAGTAAATGTGAATAAGAGCAAGGTTATTAGGTACAGTAGGGTTGAGGGTCAAGTCAATTGGGAGGTGAGTTTGAATGGAGAAAAACTGGAGGAAGTGAAGTGTTTTAGATATCTGGGAGTGGATCTGTCAGCGGATGGAACCATGGAAGCGGAAGTGGATCATAGGGTGGGGGAGGGGGCGAAAATTTTGGGAGCCTTGAAAAATGTGTGGAAGTCGAGAACATTATCCCGGAAAGCAAAAATGGGTATGTTTGAAGGAATAGTAGTTCCAACAATGTTGTATGGTTGCGAGGCGTGGGCTATGGATAGAGTTGTGCGCAGGAGGATGGATGTGCTGGAAATGAGATGTTTGAGGACAATGTGTGGTGTGAGGTGGTTTGATCGAGTAAGTAAAGTAAGGGTAAGAGAGATGTGTGGAAATAAAAAGAGCGTGGTTGAGAGAGCAGAAGAGGGTGTTTTGAAATGGTTTGGGCACATGGAGAGAATGAGTGAGGAAAGATTGACCAAGAGGATATATGTGTCGGAGGTGGAGGGAACGAGGAGAAGAGGGAGACCAAATTGGAGGTGGAAAGATGGAGTGAAAAGGATTTTGTGTGATCGGGGCCTGAACATGCAGGAGGGTGAAAGGAGGGCAAGGAATAGAGTGAATTGGAGCGATGTGGTATACAGGGGTTGACGTGCTGTCGGTGGATTGAATCAAGGCATGTGAAGCGTCCGGGGTAAACCATGGAAAGCTGTGTAGGTATGTATATTTGCGTGTGTGGACGTGTGTATGTACATGTGTATGGGGGGGGTTGGGCCATTTCTTTCGTCTGTTTCCTTGCGCTACCTCGCAAACGCGGGAGACAGCGACAAAGTATAAAAAAAAAAAAAAAAAAAAATATATATATATATATATATATATATATATATATATATATATATATATATATATATATATATATATATATATATATATATATATATATATTTTTTTTTTTTTTTTTCTTTTTTTTGCTTTGTCGCTGTCTCCCGCTTTTGCGAGGTAGCGCAAGGAAACAGACGAAAGAAATGGCCCAACCCACCCCCATACACATGTATATACATACGTCCACACACGCAAATATACATACCTACACAGCTTTCCATGGTTTACCCCAGACGCTTCACATGCCCTGATTCAATCCACTGACAGCACGTCAACCCCGGTATACCACATCGCTCCAATTCACTCTATTCCTTGCCCTCCTTTCACCCTCCTGCATGTTCAGGCCCCGATCACACAAATTCTTTTTCACTCCATCTTTCCACCTCCAATTTGGTCTCCCTCTTCTCCTCGTTCCCTCCACCTCCGACACATATATCCTCTTGGTCAATCTTTCCTCACTCATTCTCTCCATGTGCCCAAACCACTTCAAAACACCCTCTTCTGCTCTCTCAACAACGCTCTTTTTATTTCCACACATCTCTCTTACCCTTACGTTACTTACTCGATCAAACCACCTCACACCACACATTGTCCTCAAACATCTCATTTCCAGCACATCCATCCTCCTGCGCACAACTCTATCCATAGCCCACGCCTCGCAACCATACAACATTGTTGGAACCACTATTCCTTCAAACATAACCATTTTTGCTTTCCGATATAATGTTCTCGACTTCCACACATTCTTCAAGGCCCCCAGAATTTTCGCCCCCTTCCCCACCCTATGATCCACTTCCGCTTCCATGGTTCCATCCGCTGCCAGATCCACTCCCAGATATCTAAAACACTTCACTTCCTCCAGTTTTTCTCCATTCAAACTCACTTCCCAATTGACTTGACCCTCAACCCTACTGTACCTAATAACCTTGCTCTTATTCACATTTACTCTTAACTTTCTTCTTCCACACACTTTACCAAACTCAGTCACCAGCTTCTGCCGTTTCTCACATCAATCAGCCACCAGCGCTGTATCATCAGCGAACAACAACTGACTCACTTCCCAAGCTCTCTCATCCCCAACAGACTTCATACTTGCCCCTCTTTCCAAAACTCTTGCATTTACCTACCTAACAACCCCATCCATAAACAAATTAAACAACCATGGAGACATCACACACCCCTGCCGCAAACCTACATTCACTGAGAACCAATCACTTTCCTCTCTTCCTACACGTACACATGGCTTACATCCTCGATATAAACTTTTCACTGCTTCTAACAACTTTCCTCCCACACCATATATTTGTAATACCTTCCACAGAGCATCTCTATCAACTCTATCATATGCCTTCTCCAGATCCATAAATGCTACATACAAATCCATTTGCTTTTCTAAGTATTTCTCACATACATTCTTCAAAGCAAACACCTGATCCACACATCCTCTACCACTTCTGAAACCACACTGCTCTTCCCCAATCTGATGCTCTGTACATGCCTTCACCCTCTCAATCAATACCCTCCCATATAATTTACCAGGAATACTCAACAAACTTATACCTCTGTAATTTGAACACTCACTCTTATCCCCTTTGCCTTTGTACAATGGCACTATGCACGCATTCCGCCAATCCTCAGGCACCTCACCATGAGTCATACATACATTAAATAACCTTACCAACCAGTCAACAATACAGTCACCCCCTTTTTTAATAAATTCCACTGCAATACCATCCAAACCTGCTGCCTTGCCGGCTTTCATCTTCCGCAAAGCTTTCACTACCTCTTCTCTGTTTACCAAATCATTTTCCCTAACCCTCTCACTTTGCACACCACCTCGACCAAAACACCCTATATCTGCCACTTTATCATCAAGCACATTCAACAAACCTTCAAAATACTCACTCCATCTCCTTCTCACATCACCACTACTTGTTTTCATCTCCCCATTTGCGCCCTTCACTGAAGTTCCCATTTGCTCCCTTGTCTTACGAACTTATATATATATATACATATATATATATATATATATATATATATATATATATATATATATATATATATATATATATATATATATATATATATATACATATATATATTTATATATATATATATATATATATATATATATATATATATATATATATATATATATATATATATATATATATATATATATATATATATATATATATATATATATACATAAAGATATATATATTTATTTATTTATTTATATTTATTTATACTTATTTTGAAGGTTTTTTGCATGTGTTTGATGATAGAGTGGCAGATATAGGGTGCTTTGGTCGAGGTGGTGTACAAAGTGAGAGTGTTAGGGAAAATGAGTTGGTAAACAGAGAAGAGGTAGTAAAAGCTTTGCGGAAGATGAAAGCCGGCAAGGCAGCAGGTTTGGATGGTATTGCAGTGAAATTTATTAAAGAACTGGGTGATTGTATTGTTGACAAGTTGGTAAGGTTATTTAATGTATGTATGATTCACAGTGAAGTGCCTGAGGATTGGCGGAATACGTGCATAGTGCCATTGTACAAAGGCAAAGGGGATAAGAGTGAGTACTCAAATTACAGAGGTGTAAGTTTGTTGAGTATTCCTGGTTAATTATATGGGAGGGTATTGATTGAGAGGGTGAAGGCATGTACTGAGCATCAGATTGGGGAAGAGCAGTCTGTTTTCAGAAGTGGTAGAGGATGTGTTGATCAGGTGTTTGCTTTGAAGAATGTATGTGAGAAATACTTAGAAAAGCAAATGGATTTGTATGTAGCATTTATGGATCTGGAGAAGGCATATGATAGAGTTGATAGAGATGCTCTGTTTAAGGTATTAGGAATATATGCTGCGGAAGGCAAGTTGTTAGAAGCAGTGAAAAGTTTTTATCGAGGATGTAAGGCTTGTGTATGTGTAGGAAGAGAGGAAAGTGATTGGTTCTCAGTGAATGCAGGTTTGCGGCAGGCTTGTGTGATGTCTCCATGGTTGTTTAATTTGTTTATGGATGGGGTTGTTAGGGAGGTGAATGCAAGAGTTTTGGAAAGAGGGGCAACTATGAAGTCCGTTGGGGATGAGAGAGCTTGGGAAGTGAGTCAGTTGTTGTTCGCTAATGATACAGCACTGGTGGCTGATTCATGTGAGAAACTGCAGAAGCTGGTGACTGAGTTTGATAAAGTGTGTGAAAGAAGAAAGTTAAGAGTAAATATGAATAAGAGCAAGGTTATTAGGTACAGTAGGGTTGAGGGTCAAGTCAATTGGGAGGTAAGTTTGAATGGAGAAAAACTGGAGGAAGTGAAGTGTTTTAGATATCTGGGAGTGGATCTGGCAGCGGATGAAGCCATGGAAGCGGAGGTGAATCATAGGGTGGGGGAGGGGGCGAAAATCCTGGGGGCCTTAAAGAATGTTTGGAAGTCGAGAGCATTATTTCAGAAAGCAAAAATGGGTATGTTTGAAGGAATAGTGGTTCCAACAATGTTGTATGAATCCGAGGCATGGGCTATGGATAGAGTTGTGCGCAGGAGGGTGGATGTGCTGGAAATGAGATGTTTGAGGACAATGTGTGGTGTGAGAGGTGGTTTGATCGAGTAAGTAATGTAAGGGTAAGAGAGATATGTGGAATGGTGAGTTTGAATGGTGAGAGGCTGGAGGAAGTGAAGTGTTTTAGATATCTGGGAGTGGATCTGTCAGCGGATGGAACCATGGAAGCGGAAGTGGATCATAGGGTGGGGGAGGGGGCGAAAATTTTGGGAGCCTTGAAAAATGTGTGGAAGTCGAGAACATTATCCCGGAAAGCAAAAATGGGTATGTTTGAAGGAATAGTAGTTCCAACAATGTTGTATGGTTGCGAGGCGTGGGCTATGGATAGAGTTGTGCGCAGGAGGATGGATGTGCTGGAAATGAGATGTTTGAGGACAATGTGTGGTGTGAGGTGGTTTGATCGAGTAAGCAACGCAAGGGTAAGAGAGATGTGTGGAAATAAAAAGAGCGTGGTTGAGAGAGCAGAAGAGGGTGTTTTGAAATGGTTTGGGCACATGGAGAGAATGAGTGAGGAAAGATTGACCAAGAGGATATATGTGTCGGAGGTGGAGGGAACGAGGAGAAGAGGGAGACCAAATTGGAGGTGGAAAGATGGAGTGAAAAGGATTTTGTGTGATCGGGGCCTGAACATGCAGGAGGGTGAAAGGAGGGCAAGGAATAGAGTGAATTGGAGCGATGTGGTATACAGGGGTTGACGTGCTGTCAGTGGATTGAATCAAGGCATGTGAAGCGTCTGGGGTAAACCATGGAAGGCTGTGTAGGTATGTATATTTGCGTGTGTGGACGTGTGTATGTACATGTGTATGGGGGGGGTTGGGCCATTTCTTTCGTCTGTTTCCTTGCGCTACCTCGCAAACGCGGGAGACAGCGACAAAGTATAAAAAAAAAAAAAAAAATATATATATATATATATATATATATATATATATATATATATATATATATATATTTCTTTTCTTTCTTTCATACTATTCGCCATTTCCCGCATTAGCGAGGTAGCGTTAAGAACAGAGGACTGGGCCTTAGAGGGAATATCCTCACCTGGCCCCTTCCCTGTTCCTTCTTTTGGAAAAAAAAAAAACGAGAGGGGAGGATTTCCAGCCTCCCGCTCCCTCCCCTTTTAGTCGCCTTCTACGACACGCAGGGAATACGTGGGAAGTATTCTTTCTCCCCTATCCCCAGGGATAATATATATATATATATATATATATATATATATATATATATATATATATATATATATATATATATATATATATATATATATATATATATATATATATATATATATATATATATATGTGTGTGTGTGTGTGTAAGGAATTTATTACAAAAGGGGTGACTATGTTGTTCACTGGTTCCTGAGGAAATTCAATGTATGTATGGTTCATGGGGAAGTGCTTGAGCATTGGCCTAATGCATGTATATTGCCACTGTATAATGGCAAAGGGGATAAAGGTGTGTGTTCAAATTACAGAGGCATAAGATTCATTATTATTCCTGGGCAATTGTATGGGAGGGTATTGACTGAGAGGGTGAAGGCATTTACAGAGCATCAGATTGGGGAAGAGCAGTGTAGTTTCAAAAGGGGTAGAGGATGTTTGGATCAGGTGTATGCTTTGAAGAATGTATGTGAGAAATACTTAGAAAAACAAGTGGATTTGTATGTAGCATATGTGGTAAAGGTATATGACTAAGTTGATAGACATGCTCTTTGGAAGGTTTTACGAGTATATGGTGAGGGAGTAAGTTCCTAGAAGTAGTGAAAACCTTTTATCGAGGATCTAAGGCATGTATGCGAGTAGAAAGGTAGGAAAGTGATTAGTTCCCATTGAATGTTCTGTGGCAAGGGTGCGTGATGTTTATTTTGTTTATGGATAGAGTTGTTAGGGAGGTGAATGCAAGAATCTTCGAGAGAGGGGTAAGTATGCAGTCTGCTGTGGTTGCGAGGGCTTGTGAGGTGAGTCAGTTGTTGTTCGCTTATGATACAGCGCTGGTTACTGATTCGGATGAGAAACTGCAGAATCTGGTGACTGTTTTGTAAAGTGTGTGAAAGAAGAAAGCTGAGAGTAAATGTGAATAAAACAAAGGTTATTAGGTTAAGTAAGGTATAGGGACAAGTCAGTTGGGAGGTGAGTTTTAATGAAAAAAAAACTCGAGGAAATTTAGTGTTTTAGATAACTGGGAGTGGGCTTAGCAGCAGATGAAACAATGGAAGCGGAAGTGAGTATCAGAGAGGGGGAGGGAGTGAAGGTTCTGGGAGCGTTGGAGAATGTGTGGTAGGTGAGGTTATCTTGAAGAACAAAAATGAGTATGTTTAAAGGGATAGTGTTTGAAACACTGTTATATGATTGTGAGACATGGGCTATAGATGGGGTTGTGCGGAAGAGGGTGGACGTGTTGGAAATGAGATATTTGAGGACAATGTGTGGTGTGAGGTGGTTTGATCGACTAAGTAATGGAAGGGTAAGGGAGATATGTGGTATTGAATAGAATATGGTTGAGAGAGCAGAAGAGAAAGTATTGAAATGGAGAGAATGAGTGGGGAAAGATTAACAAAGAGAATATATATGTCAGAGGTGGAAGAAATGAGATGTGGGACACCAAATTGGAGGTTGAAAGATGGAGTGAAAAAGATTTCGAGCGATCGGGACCTGAACATACAAGAGAGTGAAAGGCTCGCAAGGTATAGAATGAATTGGAAAGATGTAGTATATCGGGGTCTATGTGCCGTCACGGGAATAAACCAGGGCATGTAAAGCGTCTGGGGTATACCATGGAAAGTTTTGTGAGACCTGGATGTGGGAATGGTGATTTGGTTTCGGTGCATCATACATAAAAACTACAGAATGAGTGTGAACGACTATGGTATTAGATGTCTTTCCCTAGCCCTATACCTTGAATGCGTGTAGGGGGAGAGGGGTGCTATTTCATGTGGTAGGATGGCGACGGGATGGGATGAAGTCAGCACGTATGAATATGTATATGTCTGTGTATGTATATGTATGTATATGTTGAAATGTATAGGTATGTACATGTGCTTGTGTGGGCGTTTATGTATATACATTTGTACGTGACTGGGTTGGGCCATTTTTTCGTCTATTTTCTTGCGCTACCACGCTAACGCTTGAGACATATACAAAGTGTAATGAATAACATAAATATATATATTTCATTAATATACTTTGTCGCTGTCTCCCGCGTTAGTGAGGTAGCGCAAGGAAACAGACGAAAGAATGGCCCAACCCACCCACATACACATGTATATACATACACGTCTACACAAGCACATATACATACCTATACGTCTCAACGTATACATATATATACACAAACAGACATATACACGCATGTACATAATTCATATTATCTGCCCTTATTCATTCCCGTCGCCATCCCGACTCAAATGAAATAACAAACCACTCCTCCCGCAGGTGAGCGAGGTAGCACTAGTAAAAGACAACAAAGGCCACATTCGCTCACACTCAGTCCCTAGCTGTCACGTATAATGCACCAAAACCACGGCTCCCTTTCCACATCCAGGCCCAAAAAAACTTTCAATGGTTTACTGCAGACGCTTCAATCCATTGACAGCACGTCGACCCCGGTATACCACATCGTTCCATTTCAATCTACTCCTTCCACGCCTTTCACCCTCCTGCATGTTCAGGCCCCGATCACTCAAAATCTTTTTCATTCCATCTTTCCACCTCCAATTTGGTCTCCCACTTCTCGTTCCTCCACCTCTGACACATATATTCTCTCTGTCAATGTTTCCTCGCTCATTCTCTCCATTTGACCAAACCATTTCAAAACACCCCCTTCTGCTCTCTCAGCCACACTCTTTCATTTCCACACATCTCTCTTACCCTTTCATTACTTAATCAAGCAAACCACCTCACACCACATATTGTCCTCACACATCTCATTTCCAGCACATCCACCCCCTCCGCACAACTCTATCTATAGCTCACGACTCGCAACCATATAACATTGTCGGAACCACTATTCCTTCAAACGTACCCATTTTTGCTTTCCGAGATAACATTCTTGCCTTCCACGAAATTCTCAACGCTCCCAGAACTTTCGGCCCCTCCCCCACCCAATGACTCACTTCCGCTTCCATGGTTCCATCCGCTGCCAAGTCCACTCCCAGATTTCTAAAACAATTCACTTCCTCCAGTTTTTCTCCATTCAAACTTACCTCCAAATTGACTTGTCCCTCAATTCTACTGTACCTAATGGCCTTGCTCTTATTCAAATTTACACTCAGCTTCCTTCTTTCACACACTTTACCAAACTCAGTCACCAGCTTCTGCAGTTTCTTACCCGAATCAGCCACCAGTGCTGTATCATCAGCGAACAACAACTGACTCACTTCCCAAGCTTTCTCATCCACAACAGACTGCATACTTGCCCCTCTCACCAAAACTCTTCCATTCACCGCCCTAATAAACAAATTCATAAAAAAATTAGACAACCATAGAGACATCACGAACCCCTTTCGCAGACCGATATTCACTGAGAACCAATCGCTTTTCCCTCTTCCTACTCGTACACATGCCTTACATCCTCGATGAAAACTTTTCACTGCTTCTACGAACTTGCCTCCTATACCAAATATTGTTAATACCTTCCATAGAGCATCTCTGTCAACTCTATCATATGCCTTCTCCAGATCCATAAATGCTACATACTAATCCATTTACTTTTCTAAGCATTTCTCACATGCATTCTTCAAAGCAAACACCAGATCCACACATCCTCTACCACTTCTGAAACCACACTGCTCTTCCCTAATCTGAATCATGCTATGTGCATGCCTTCACCTTCTCAGTCAATACCCTCCCATATAATTTCCCATGAATACCTAACAAACTTTAACGTATAACTCTGTAATTTGATTACTCACCTTTATCACCTTTACCTTTGTACAATGGCACTATGCAAGCATTTCGCCAACCCTCAGGCACCTCACCATGAGTCATACATACATTAGATATCCTTACCAACCAGTCAACAACACAGACACCCTTTTTTGATAAATTACACAGCAATACCATCCAAATCCGCTGCCTTGCCGGCTTCCATCTTCCGCAAAACATTTACTGCCTCTTCTCTGTTTACCAGATCATTCTCCCTAACCATCTCACTTTGCACATCACCTCGTCCAAAACACCCTATATCTGCCACTCTATCATCAAACACATTCTACAAAAATTCAAAATACTCACTCCATCTCCTTACATCACCACTAATTCATATCCCCTGCCCATTTACCCCCTTCACAGATGTTCCCATTTGTTCCCTTATCTTACGCACTTTATTTACCTCCTTACAAAACATCTTTTTATTCTCACTAAGATTTAGTGATACTCTCTCATCCTAACTCTCATTGGCCTCTTTTTCACCTCTTACACCTTTCTCTTGACCTCCTGCCTCCTTTATACATCTCCCAGTCTTCTGCATTTTTTCCCTGAAAAAATCGTCCAAATTCTCTCTCTTCTCTTTCACTATTAATCTTACTTCTTCATCCCACCACTCACTACCTTTTCTAATCTGCCCACCTCCCACGCTTCTCAAGCCACAAGCATCTTTTGCTCAAGCCGTCATTGCTTCCCTAAATACATCCCTTTCCTCCCCGATTCTCGTTACGTCCTTTGTTCTCACCTTTTTCCATTCTGTACTCAGTCTCTCCTGGTACTTCCTCACACAAGTCTCCTTCCCAAGCTCACTTACTCTCAACTCTCTCGTAACCCAAACATTTTCTCCTCTTTTCTAAAGATATATACAAATCTTTACCGCCACCTTCACAAGATAATGATCAAACATCCTTCCAAATGCACCTCTCAGCACATTAACATCCATAAGTCTTTCTTTCGCGCGCTTATCGATTAACAACTAATCCAATAACGCTCTCTGGCCATCTCTCCTAACTACATACGTACGCTTATGTATATCTCTCTTTTTAAACCAGGTATTCCCAGTCACCAGTGCTTTTTCCGCACAAATCTACAAGCTCTTCACCATTTCCATTTACAATTCTGAACACCCCATGTACATAAAATATTCCCTCAACTGCCACATTATTCACCTTTCCATTCAAATCAACCATCACTATAACCTGGTCTCGTGTATCAAAACTACTAACACACTCAATCAACTGCTCCCAAAACACTTGCCTCTCATGATCTTTCTTCTCATACCTAGGTGCATATGCCCCAATCATCACCCATCTCTCTCCATCCACTTTCAGTTTTACTTTCTACACTATCACATACTCCCAACACTCCTGTTTCATGAGTAGTGCTACTCCTTCCATTCCTCTTTTCCTCAAACCAACCCCTGATTCTACTCCCAAGACTTTCCCAAAATGCTCTTCCCCTTTACATTTGAGCTTAGTTTCAGTCAAAGCCAGAACATTCAGGCTCCTTTCCTCAAACATACGGCCTATAGCTCCATTTGTCTCATCTTGCTTACATCCACACACATTTAGACACCCCAATCTGAGCCTTAGAGGAGGATGAGCAATCCCTGCGTGACTCCTTCTTCTGTTTCCCCTTCTAGAAAGTTGAAATACAAAGATGGGAGGGTATCTAGCCCACGGCTCCCGTCCCCTTTAGACGCCTTCTACGACGCGTGAAGAATACGTGGGAAGTATTATTTCCTCCCTATCCCCCGGCATAAATACTTAGAAAAGAGAAAGGATTTGTATTGTAGCATTTATGGATCTGGAGAAGGCATATGATAGAGTTGATAGAGATGCTCTGTGGAAGGTATTAAGATCATATGGTGTGGGAGATATGTTGTTAAAAGCAGTGAAAAGTTTTATCGAGGATGTAAGACATGTGTACGTGTAGGGAGAGAGGAAAGTGATTGGTTCTCATTGAACGTTGGTTTGCGGCCGGGGTGCATGATGTCTCCTTAGTTCTTCAAATTGTTTATGGATGTGGTTGTTAGGGAGGTGAATGCAAGATTGTTGGAAATAGGGGCAAGTATGCAGTTTGTTGTGGATGAGAGAACTTGGGAAGTGAGTCAGTTGTTGCTCGCTGATGACACAGAGCTGGTGGCTGATTTGTGTGAGAAACTGCAGAAGCCAGTGACTGAGTTTGGAAAACTGTGTGGATGAAGAAAGCTGAGAGTAAATGTGAATAAGAGCAGGGTTATTAGATACAGTATGGTTAGAGGGATAAATCAATCGGAATGTAAGTTTGAATGGAGAAAAAATGGAGGATGTGAAGTGTTTTAGATATCTGGGAGTGGATTTTGCAACGGATGGAACCATGAAAGCAGAAGTGAATCATAGGGTAGGGGAGGGGGCGAAATTTCTTGGAACGTTGAAAAATATGTGGAAGTCGAGAGCGTTTTCTTGGAAATAGAGAATGGGTATGTTTGAAGGAATGGTGGTTCCAGCAATGTTATACGGGTGAAGCGTGGGCTATAGAAAGAATTGTGCGGAGGATGTGCTGGAAATGAGATGTCTGAGGACAATATGTGGTGTGAGGTTGTTTGAGCGAGTAAGCAATGAAAGTCTAAGAGAGATGTGTGGTAACAAAAAGAGTGTGGTTGAGAGAGCAGAAGAGGGTGTGTTGAAATGGTTTGGTAACATGGAGAGAATGAGTGAAGAAAGATTGACAAAGAGGATATATGTGTCAGAGGTGGATGGAATGAAGAGAGGTAGGAGACCAAATTGGAGGTGGAAAGATAGAGTGAAAAAGATTTAGAGTCATCGGGGCCTGAACATGGGGGAGGGTGAAAGGCGTGCAAGGAATAGACTGAACTGGAAAGATAGCGGGGTCGACGTGCTGTCAAAGGATTGTACCAGGGCATGTGAAGCGTCTGAGGTAAACCATGGAAAGTTCTGTGGGCCTGGGCGTGGAAATGGAGCTGTGGTTCAGATGCATTATAAATGACAGCTAGAGCCTTCGCTCACATGCGGGGGGAGAGTGCTTTCATATCATGTGTGGCGGAGTGGCGATAGGAATGAATAAGGGCAGACATTATGAATCATGTATATGTATATATATCTATATATGTCTGTGCGTGTATATATATATGTATAGGTAGTATGTTTGAGAAAGGGAACATGGATGTTTTGGTTCTGACTGAAACGAAGCTCAAGGGTAAAGGGGAAGACCTGGGCATGAGAAGAAAGATCATGAATGGCAAGTGTTTCGGGAGCAGCTGAATGAGTGTGTTAGTAGTTTTGATGCACGAGACTAGGTTATAGTGATGGGTGAGTTTAATGCAAAGGTGAGTAATGTGGCAGTTGAGGGAATAATTGGTATACATGGGGTGTTCAGTATTGTAAATGGAAATGGGGAAGAGCTTGTAGATTTATGTGCTGAAAAAGGACTGGTGATTAGGAATACATGGTTTAAAAAGAGATATATACATAGATATACGCATGTAAGTAGGAGAGATGGCCAGAGAGCATTATTGGATTACGTGTTAACTGATAGGCGTGCGAAAGAGAGACTTTGGGATGTTAATGTACTGAGAGTTGCAACTGGAGGGATGTCTGATCATTATCTTGTGGAGGCGAAGGTGAAGATTTGTAGAAGTTTTCAGAAAAGAAGGGAGAATGTTGGGGTGAAGAGAGCGGTGAGAGTAAGTGAGCTTGGGAAGGAGACTTCTGTGAGGAAGCACCAGGAGAGACTGAGTACAGAATGGAAAAAGTTGAAGACAAAGGAGATAAGGGGAGTGGGGAAGGAATGGGATGTATTTAGGGAACCAGTGATGGCATGCGCAAAAGATGCTCATGGCATGAGAAGCGTGGGAGGTGGACAGATTAAAAAAGGTAGTGAGTGGTGGAATGAAGAAGTAAGAGTATTAGTGAAAGAGAAGAGAGAGGCATTTGGACGGTTTTTGCAGGGAAATAATGCAAAAGAGTGAGAGATGTATAAAAGAAAGAGGCAGGAGGTCAAGAGAAAGGTGCAAGAGGTGAAAAAGAGGGCAAATGAGAGTTGGGGTGAGAGAGTATCATTAAATTTTAGGGAGAATAAAAAGATGTTTTCGAAGGAGGCAAGTAAAGTGCGTAAGAGAAGGGAACAAATGGGAACCTCAGTGAAGGGGGCTAATGGGGAGATGATAACAAATAGTGATGTTAGAAGGAGATGGAGTGAGTATTTTGAAGGTTTGTTGAATGTGTTTGATGATAGAGTGGCAGATATAAAATGTTTTGGTCGAGGTGATGTGCATAGTGAGAGGGTTAGGGAAGATGATTTGGTAAACAGAGAAGGGGTACTAAAAGCTTTGCGGAAGAAGAAAGCCGGCAAGGCAGCGGGGTTGGATGGTATTGCTGTGGAATTTATTAAAAAAGGGGGTGAATGTATTGTTGACTGGTTGGTAAGGTTATTTAATGTATGTATGACTCATGGTGAGGTGCCTGAGGATTGGTGGAATGCCTGCATAGTGACATTCCACTAAGGCAAAGGAGATAAAGGTGAGTGCTCAAAATACAGAGGTATAAGTTTCTTGAGTATTCCTGGGAAATTATATGGGAGGGTGTTGGTTGAGAGAGTGAAGACATGCACAGAGAATCAGATTGGGGAAGAGCAGTGTGGTTTCATAAGTGGTAGAGAATGTGTGGATCAGGTGTTTGCTTTGAAGAATGTATGTGAGAAATACTTAGAAAAGCAAATGGATTTGTATGTACCATTTATGGATCTGGAGAAGGCATATGATAGAGTTGATAGAGATGCTCTGTGGAAGGTATTAAGAATATATGGTGTGGTGTACAAGTTGTTAGAGGTAGTGAAAAGTTTCTATCGAGGATGTAAGGCATGTGTAGGTGTAGGTAGAGAGGAAAGTGATTGGTTTTCAGTGAATGTAGGTTTACGGCAGGGGTGTGTGATGTGTCCATGGTTGTTTAAATTGTTTATGGATGGAGTTGTTAGGGAGTTGAATGCAAGAGTTTTGGAAAGAGAGGCAAGTATGCAGTCTGTTGTGGATGAGAGAGAGTTGAAAGTGTCAGTTGTTGTTCGCTGATGATACAGAGCTGGTGGCTGATTTATGTGAGAAACTGCAGAAGCTGGTGTCGGAGTTTGGTAAAGTGTGTGAGAGGAGAAAGTTGAGAGTAAATGTGAATAAGAGCAAGGTTATTAGGTTCAGTAGGGTTGAGGGCCAAGTCAATAGGGAGGTAATTTTGAATGGAGAAAAACTGGAGGATGTGAAGTGTTTTAGATATCTGGGAGTGGATTCAGAAGCGGATGGAACCATGGAAGCGGAAGTGAATCATAGGGTAGGGGAGGGGGCGAAAATTCTGAGAGCCTTGAAGAAAGTGTGTAAGCCGAGAACATTATCTCGCAAGTCAAAAGTGGGTATGTTTCAAGGAATAGTGGTTCAATCAATGTTGTAAAGTTGCGAGGCGTGGGCTATGGATAGAGTTGTGCGCAGGAGGGTGGATATGCTGGAAATGAGATGTTTGAGGACAATATGTGGTGTGAAGTGGTTTGATCGAGTAATTAATAATAGGGTAAGAGAGATGAATGGTAATAAAAAGAGTGTGATTGAGAGAGCAGAAGACGTTTTTTGAAATGGTTTGGTCACATGGAGAGAATGAGTGAGGAAAGATTGACAAAGAGAATATATGTGTCAGAGGTGGAGGGAACGAGGAGAAGTGGGAGACCAAATTGGAGGTGGAAAGATAGATTGAAAAAGATTTTGAGTAATCGGGGCCTGAACATGCAGGAGGGTGAAAGGCGTCACAAGGAATAGAGTGAATTCGAACGATGTGGTATACCAGGGCCGACCTACTGTCAATGAATTGAACCAGGGCATGTGAAACGTCTGGGGTAAACCATGGAATGTTCTGTCGGGCCTAGATGTGGAAAGGGATATTTGGTTTCAGTGCATCAATACATGACAGCTAGAGACTAAGTGTGAACGAATGGGGCCTTTGTTGTCTTTTCCTAGCACTACTACGCACACATGAGTGCAGAGGGGGTTCTTATTACATGTGTGGCGAGGTGGCGATAGTAATGAATAAAGGAAGACAGTATGAATTATGTACATGTGTCTATATGTATAAGTCTGTGTGTGTATATATATGTATACGTTGAGATGTATAGGTGTATGTGGATGTGTATGTATATACATGTGTATGTGGATGCGTTGGGCCATTCTTTCGTCTGTTTCCTTGTGCTACCTCGCTAACGCGGGAGACAGTGACAAAGCAAAATAGATAAATGAATATATATATATATCTATATATATATATATATATATATATATATATATATATATATATATATATATATATATATATATATATATATATATATATATATATATATATATATATATATATATATATATATATATATATATATATATATATATATATATATATATATATATATGTATATATATTTATATATATATATATATATATATATATATATATATATATATATATATATATATATATATATATATATATATATATATATATATATTTTTTTTT
>NW_027264618.1:0-12661 GCF_036320965.1 Panulirus ornatus | reverse complement strand
ACTATCATTTTACCACAAACTTATCCTTTCACATGACCTTGCTCTCCTCGCCAAAGGCATGACCCAAATGCAAAGAAAATTCCCTTAATTTCTCTCCGACAAACAAATATGCACTCTCTCTCCACATCAAATGCCATTGAACGGCTTCGTCCCTCCTCTTACCTACGCCTTTTGCAAGCCTGCCTGCTGCTACCCAACCATTCATCCACCACCAAGCACCTACCATTTTACCACATACTTATCCTTTCACATGTCTTTGCTCTCCTCTGCCTCAAGGCATGTCCAAATGCAAAGAAAATTCCCTTAATTTCTCTCTGACAAACAAATATGCACTCTGCAAATCAATGCCATTGAACGGGTTCGTCCCTCTCTCCTACCTACGCTTTTCCAAGCCTGCCTGCTGCTACCCAACCATTAATCCACCACCAAGCACCTACAATTTTACCACATACTTATCCTTTCACATGTCTTTGCTCTCCTCTGTCTCAAGGCATGTCCAAATGCAAAGAAAATTCCCTTAATCTCTCTCTGACAAACAAATATGCACTCTGCAAATCAATGCCATTGAACGGGTTCGTCCCTCTCTCCTACCAACGCTTTTGTAAGCCTGCCTGCTGCTACCCAACCATTAATCCAACACCAAGCACCTACCATTTTACCACATACTTATCCTTTCACATGTCTTTGCTCTCCTCTGCCTCAAGGCATGTCCAAATGCAAAGAAAATTCCCTTAATTTCTCTCTGATAAACAAATATGCACTCTGCAAATCAATGCCATTGAACGAGTTCGTCCCTCTCTCCTACCTACGCTTTTCCAAACCTGCCTGCTGCTACCCAACCATTAATCTACCACCAAGCACCTACCATTTTACCACATACTTATCCTTTCACATGTCTTTGCTCTACTCTGCCTCAAGGCATGTCCAAATGCAAAGAAATTTCCCTTAATTTCTCTCTGACAAACAAATATGCACTCTGCACATCAATGCCATTGAACGGGTTCGTCCCTCTCTCCTACCTATGCTTTTCAAAGCCTGCCTGCTGCTACCCAACCATTAATCCATCACCAAGCACCTACCATTTTACCACATACTTATCCTTTCACATGTCTTTGCTCTCCTCTGCCTCAAGGCATGTCCAAATGCAAAGAAAATTCCCTTAATTTCTCTCTGACAAACAAATATGCACTCTGCAAATCAATGCCATTGAACGGGTTCGTCCCTCTCTCCTTCCTACGCTTTTCCAAGCCTGCCTGCTGCTACCCAACCATTAATCCACCACCAAGCACCTACCATTTTACCACATACTTATCCTTTCACATGTCTTTGCTCTCCTCTGCCTCAAGGCATGTCCAAATGCAATGAAAATTCCCTTAATTTCTCTCTGACAAACAAATATGCACTCTGCAAATCAATGCCATTGAACGGGTTCGTCCCTCTCTCCTACCTACGCTTTTGCAAGCCTGCCTGCTGCTACCCAACCATTAATCCACCACCAAGCACCTACCATTTTACCACATACTTATCCTTTCACATGTCTTTGCTCTCCTCTGCCTCAAGGCATGTCCAAATGCAAAGAAAATTCCCTTAATTTCTCTCTGACAAACAAATATGCACTCTGCAAATCAATGCCATTGAACGGGTTCGTCCCTCTCTCCTACCTATGCTTTTCAAAGCCTGCCTGCTGCTACCCAACCATTAATCCATCACCAAGCACCTACCATTTTACCACATACTTATCCTTTCACATGTCTTTGCTCTCCTCTGCCTCAAGGCATGTCCAAATACAAAGAAAATTCCCTTAATTTCTCTCTGACAAACAAATATGCACTGTGCACATCAATGCCATTGAACGGGTTCGTCCATCTCTCCTACCTACGCTTTTCCTAGCCTGCCTGCTGCTACCCAACCATTAATCCACCACCAAGCACCTACCATTTTACCACATACTTATCCTTTCACATGTCTTTGCTCTCCTCTGCCTCAAGGCATGTCCAAATGCAAAGAAAATTCCCTTAATTTCTCTCTGACAAGCAAATATGCACTCTGCAAATCAATGCCATTGAACGGGTTCGTCCCTCTCTCCTACCTACGCTTTTACAAGCCTGCCTGCTGCTACCCAACCATTAATCCACCACCAAGCACCTACAATTTTACCACATACTTATCCTTTCACATGTCTTTGCTCTCCTCTGCCTCAAGGCATGTCCAAATGCAAAGAAAATTCCCTTAATTTCTCTCTGACAAACAAATATGCACTCTGCACATCAATGCCATTGAACGGGTTCGTCCCTCTCTCCTACCTACGCTTTTCCAAGCCTGCCTGCTGCTACCCAACCATTAATCCACCACCAAGCACCTACCATTTTACCACATACTTATCCTTTCACATGTCTTTGCTCTCGTCTGCCTCAAGGCATGTCCAAATGCAAGGAAAATTCCCTTAATTTCTCTCTGACAAACAAATATGCACTCTAGACATCAATGCCATTGAACGGGTTCGTCCCTCTCTCCTACCTACGCTTTTCCAAGCCTGCCTGCTGCTACCCAACCATTAATCCACCACCAAGCACCTACCATTTTACCACATACTTATCCTTTCACATGTCTTTGCTCTCCTCTGCCTCAAGGCATGTCCAAATGCAAAGAAAATTCCCGTAATTTCTCTCTGACAAACAAATATGCACTCTGCACATCAATGCCATTGAACGGGTTCGTCCCTCTCTCCTACCTACGCTTTTCCAAGCCTGCCTGCTGCTACCCAACCATTAATCCACCACCAAGCACCTACCATTTTACCACATACTTATCCTTTCACATGTCTTTGCTCTCCTCTGCCTCAAGGCATGTCCAAATGCAAAGAAAATTCCCTTAATTTCTCTCTGACAAACAAATATGCACTCTGCAAATCAATGCCATTGAACGGGTTCGTCCCTCTCTCCTACCTACGCTTTTCCAAGCCTGCCTGCTGCTACCCAACCATTAATCCACCACCAAGCACCTACCATTTTACCACATACTTATCCTTTCACATGTCTTTGCTCTCCTCTGCCTCAAGGCATGTCCAAATGCAAAGAAAATTCCCTTAATTTCTCTCTGACAAACAAATATGCACTCTGCACATCAATGCCATTGAACGGGTTCGTCCCTCTCTCCTACCTACGCTTTTCCAAGCCTGCCTGCTGCTACCCAACCATCAATCCACATACCAAGCACCTACCATTTTACCACATACTTATCCTTTCACATGTCTTTGCTCTCCTCTGCCTCAAGGCATGTCCAAATGCAAAGAAAATTCCCTTAATTTCTCTCTGACAAACAAATATGCACTCTGCAAATCAATGCCATTGAACGGGTTCGTCCCTCTCTCTTCCCTACGCTTTTGCACGCCTGCCTGCTGCTACCCAACCATTAATCGACCACCAAGCACCTACCATTTTACCACATACTTATCCTTTCACAATTCTTTGCTCCCCTCTGCCTCAAGGCATGTCCAAATGCAAAGAAAATTCCCTTAATATCTCTGACAAACAAATATGCACTCTGCAAATCAATGCCATTGAACGAGTTCGTCCCTCTCTCCTACCTACGCTATTCCAAGCCTGCCTGCTGCTACCCAACCATTAATCCACCACCAAGTACCTACCATTTTACCACATACTTATCCTTTCACATGTCTTTGCTCTCCTCTGCCTCAAGGCATGTCCAAATGCAAAGTAAATTCCCTTAATATCTCTCTGACAAACAAATATGAACTCTGCAAATCAATGCCATTGAACGGGTTCGTCCCTCTCTCCTACCTACGCTTTTCCAAGCCTGCCTGCTGCTACCCAACCATTAATCCACCACCAAGCACCTACCATTTTACCACATACTTATCCTTTCACATGTCTTTGCTCCCCTCTGCCTCAAGGCATGTCCAAATGCAAAGAAAATTCCCTTAATTTCTCTCTGACATACAAATATGCACCCTGCAAATCAATGCCATTGAACGGGTTCGTCCCTCACTCCTACCTACGCTTTTACAAGCCTGCCTGCTGCTACCCAACCATTAATCCACCACCAAGCACCTACCATTTTACCACATACTTATCCTTTCACATGTCTTTGCTCTCCTGTGCCTCAAGGCATGTCCAAATGCAAAGAAAATTCCCTTAATTTCTCTCTGACAAACAAATATGCAATCTGCACATCAATGCCATTGAACGGGTTCGTCCCTCTCTCCTACCTACGCTTTTCCAAGCCTGCCTGCTGCTACCCAATCATTAATCCACCACCAAGCACCTACCATTTTACCACATACTTATCCTTTCACATGTCTTTGCTCTCCTCTGCCTCAAGGCATGTCCAAATGCAAAGAAAATTCCCTTAATTTCTCTCTGACAAACAAATATGCACTCTGCACATCAATGCCATTGAACGGGTTCGTCCCTCTCTCCTACCTACGCTTTTCCAAGCCTGCCTGCTGCTACCCAACCATCAATCCACCACCAAGCACCTACCATTTTACCACATACTTATCCTTTCACATGTCTTTGCTCTCCTCTGCCTCAAGGCATGTCCAAATGCAAAGAAAATTCCCTTAATTTCTCTCTGACAAACAAATATGCACTCTGCAAATCAATGCCATTGAACGGGTTCGTCCCTCTCTCTTCCCTACGCTTTTGCACGCCTGCCTGCTGCTACCCAACCATTAATCCACCACCAAGCACCTACCATTTTACCACATACTTATCCTTTCACAATTCTTTGCTCCCCTCTGCCTCAAGGCATGTCCAAATGCAAAGAAAATTCCCTTAATATCTCTCTGACAAACAAATATGCACTCTGCAAATCAATGCCATTGAACGGGTTCGTCCCTCTCTCCTACCTACGCTATTCCAAGCCTGCCTGCTGCTACCCAACCATTAATCCACCACCAAGTACCTACCATTTTACCACATACTTATCCTTTCACATGTCTTTGCTCTCCTCTGCCTCAAGGCATGTCCAAATGCAAAGAAAATTCCCTTAATATCTCTCTGACAAACAAATATGAACTCTGCAAATCAATGCCATTGAACGGGTTCGTCCCTCTCTCCTACCTACGCTTTTCCAAGCCTGCCTGCTGCTACCCAACCATCAATCCACCACCAAGCACCTACCATTTTACCACATACTTATCCTTTCACATGTCTTTGCTCTCCTCTGCCTCAAGGCATGTCCAAATGCAAAGAAAATTCCCTTAATTTCTCTCTGACAAACAAATATGCACTCTGCAAATCAATGCCATTGAACGGGTTCGTCCCTCGCTCCTACCTACGCTTTTGCAAGCCTGCCTGCTGCTACCCAACCATTAATCCACCACCAAGCACCTACCATTTTACCACATACTTATCCTTTCACATGTCTTTGCTCTCCTCTGCCTCAAGGCATGTCCAAATGCAAAGAAAATTCCCTTAATTTCTCTCTGACAAACAAATATGCACTCTGCACATCAATGCCATTGAACGGGTTCGTCCCTCTCTCCTACCTACGCTTTTCCAAGCCTGCCTGCTGCTACCCAATCATTAATCCACCACCAAGCACCTACCATTTTACCACATACTTATCCTTTCACATGTCTTTGCTCTACTCTGCCTCAAGGCATGTCCAAATGAAAAGAAAATTCCCTTAATTTCTCTCTGACAAACAAATATGCACTCTGCAAATCAATGCCATTGAAGGGGTTCGTCCCTCTCTCTTCCCTACGCTTTTGCATGCCTGCCTGCTGCTACCCAACCATTAATCCACCACCAAGCACCTACCATTTTACCACATACTTATCCTTTCACAATTCTTTGCTCCCCTCTGCCTCAAGGCATGTCCAAATGCAAAGAAAATTCCATTAATATCTCTCTGACAAACAAATATGCACTCTGCAAATCAATGCCATTGAACGGGTTCGTCCCTCTCTCCTACCTACGCTATTCCAAGCCTGCCTGCTGCTACCCAACCATTAATCCACCACCAAGTACCTAACATTTTACCATATACTTATCCTTTCACATGTCTTTGCTCTCCTCTGCCTCAAGGCATGTCCAAATGCAAAGAAAATTCCCTTAATTTCTTTCTGACAAACAAATATGAACTCTGCAAATCAATGCCATTGAACGGGTTCGTCCCTCTCTCCTACCTACGCTTTTCCAAGCCTGCCTGCTGCTACCCAACCATCAATCCACCACCAAGCACCTATCATTTTACCACATACTTATCCTTTCACATGTCTTTGCTCTCCTCTGCCTCAAGGCATGTCCAAATGCAAAGAAAATTCCCTTAATTTCTCTCCGACAAACAAATATGCACTCTGCAAATCAATGCCATTGAACGGCTTCGTCCCTCGCTCTTACCTACGCTTTTGCAAGCCTGCCTGCTGCTACCCAACCATTCATCCACCACCAAGCACCTACCATTTTACCACATACTTATCCTTTCACATGTCTTTGCTCTCCTCTGCCTCAAGGCATGTCCAAATGCAAAGAAAATTCCCTTAATTTCTCTCTGACAAACAAATATGCACTCTGCAAATCAATGCCATTGAACGGGTTCGTCCCTCTCTCCTACCTACGCTTTTCCAAGCCTGCCTGCTGCTACCCAACCATTAATCCACCACCAAGCACCTACCATTTTACCACATACTTATCCTTTCACATGTCTTTGCTCTCCTCTGCCTCAAGGCATGTCCAAATGCAAAGAAAATTCCCTTAATTTCTCTCTGACAAACAAATATGCACTCTGCAAATCAATGCCATTGAACGGGTTCGTCCCTCTCTCCTACCTACGCTTTTCAAGCCTGCCTGCTGCTACCCAACCATTAATCCACCACCAAGCACCTACCATTTTACCACATACTTATCCTTTCACATGTCTTTGCTCTCCTCTGCCTCAAGGCATGTCCAAATGCAAAGAAAATTCCCTTAATTTCTCTCTGACAAACAAATATGCACTCTGCAAATCAATGCCATTGAACGGGTTCGTCCCTCTCTCCTACCTACGCTTTTCCAAGCCTGCCTGCTGCTACCCAACCATTAATCCACCACCAAGCACCTACCATTTTACCACATACTTATCCTTTCACATGTCTTTGCTCTCCTCTGCCTCAAGGCATGTCCAAATGCAAAGAAAATTCCCTTAATTTCTCTCTGACAAACAAATATGCACTCTGCAAATCAATGCCATTGAACGGGTTCGTCCCTCTCTCCTACCTACGCTTTTCCAAGCCTGCCTGCTGCTACCCAACCATTAATCCACCACCAAGCACCTACCATTTTACCACATACTTATCCTTTCACATGTCTTTGCTCTCCTCTGCCTCAAGGCATGTCCAAATGCAAAGAAAATTCCCTTAATTTCTCTCTGACAAACAAATATGCACTCTGCAAATCAATGCCATTGAACGGGTTCGTCCCTCTCTCCTACCTACGCTTTTCCAAGCCTGCCTGCTGCTACCCAACCATTAATCCACCACCAAGCACCTACCATTTTACCACATACTTATCCTTTCACATGTCTTTGCTCTCCTCTGCCTCAAGGCATGTCCAAATGCAAAGAAAATTCCCTTAATTTCTCTCTGACAAACAAATATGCACTCTGCAAATCAATGCCATTGAACGGGTTCGTCCCTCTCTCCTACCTACGCTTTTCCAAGCCTGCCTGCTGCTACCCAACCATTAATCCACCACCAAGCACCTACCATTTTACCACATACTTATCCTTTCACATGTCTTTGCTCTCCTCTGCCTCAAGGCATGTCCAAATGCAAAGAAAATTCCCTTAATTTCTCTCTGACAAACAAATATGCACTCTGCAAATCAATGCCATTGAACGGGTTCGTCCCTCTCTCCTACCTACGCTTTTCCAAGCCTGCCTGCTGCTACCCAACCATTAATCCACCACCAAGCACCTACCATTTTACCACATACTTATCCTTTCACATGTCTTTGCTCTCCTCTGCCTCAAGGCATGTCCAAATGCAAAGAAAATTCCCTTAATTTCTCTCTGACAAACAAATATGCACTCTGCAAATCAATGCCATTGAACGGGTTCGTCCCTCTCTCCTACCTACGCTTTTCCAAGCCTGCCTGCTGCTACCCAACCATTAATCCACCACCAAGCACCTACCATTTTACCACATACTTATCCTTTCACATGTCTTTGCTCTCCTCTGCCTCAAGGCATGTCCAAATGCAAAGAAAATTCCCTTAATTTCTCTCTGACAAACAAATATGCACTCTGCAAATCAATGCCATTGAACGGGTTCGTCCCTCTCTCCTACCTACGCTTTTCCAAGCCTGCCTGCTGCTACCCAACCATTAATCCACCACCAAGCACCTACCATTTTACCACATACTTATCCTTTCACATGTCTTTGCTCTCCTCTGCCTCAAGGCATGTCCAAATGCAAAGAAAATTCCCTTAATTTCTCTCTGACAAACAAATATGCACTCTGCACATCAATGCCATTGAACGGGTTCGTCCCTCTCTCCTACCTACGCTTTTCCAAGCCTGCCTGCTGCTACCCAACCATTAATCCACCACCAAGCACCTACCATTTTACCACATACTTATCCTTTCACATGTCTTTGCTCTCCTCTGCCTCAAGGCATGTCCAAATGCAAAGAAAATTCCCTTAATTTCTCTCTGACAAACAAATATGCACTCTGCACATCAATGCCATTGAACGGGTTCGTCCCTCTCTCCTACCTACGCTTTTCCAAGCCTTCCTGCTGCTACCCAACCATTAATCCAACACCAAGCACCTACCATTTTACCACATACTTATCCTTTCACATGTCTTTGCTCTCCTCTGCCTCAAGGCATGTCCAAATGCAAAGAAAATTCCCTTAATTTCTCTCTGACAAACAAATATGCACTCTGCAAATCAATGCCATTGAACGGGTTCGTCCCTCTCTCCTACCTATGCTTTTGCAAGCCTGCCTGCTGCTACCCAACCATTAATCCACCACCAAGCACCTACCATTTTACCACATACTTATCCTTTCACATGTCTTTGCTCCCCTCTGCCTCAAGGCATGTCCAAATGCAAAGAAAATTCCCTTAATTTCTCTCTGACATACAAATATGCACCCTGCAAATCAATGCCATTGAACGGGTTCGTCCCTCTCTCCTACCTACGCTTTTACAAGCCTGCCTGCTGCTACCCAACCATTAATCCACCACCAAGCACCTACCATTTTACCACATACTTATCCTTTCACATGTCTTTGCTCTCCTGTGCCTCAAGGCATGTCCAAATGCAAAGAAAATTCCCTTAATTTCTCTCTGACAAACAAATATGCACTCTGCACATCAATGCCATTGAACGGGTTCGTCCCTCTCTCCTACCTACGCTTTTCCAAGCCTGCCTGCTGCTACCCAACCATTAATCCACCACCAAGCACCTACCATTTTACCACATACTTATCCTTTCACATGTCTTTGCTCTACTCTGCCTCAAGGCATGTCCAAATGCAAAGAAAATTCCCTTAATTTCTCTCTGACAAACAAATATGCACTCTGCACATCAATGCCATTGAACGGGTTCGTCCCTCTCTCCTACCTACGCTTTTCCAAGCCTGCCTGCTGCTACCCAACCATTAATCCACCACCAAGCACCTACCATTTTACCACATACTTATCCTTTCACATGTCTTTGCTCTCCTCTGCCTCAAGGCATGTCCAAATGCAAAGAAAATTCCCTTAATTTCTCTCTGACAAACAAATATGCACTCTGCAAATCAATGCCATTGAACGGGTTCGTCCCTCTCTCCTACCTACGCTTTTGCAAGCCTGCCTGCTGCTACCCAACCATTAATCCACCACCAAGCACCTACCATTTTACCACATACTTATCCTTTCACATGTCTTTGCTCTCCTCTGCCTCAAGGCATGTCCAAATGCAAAGAAAATTCCCTTAATTTCTCTCTGACAAACAAATATGCACTCTGCAAATCAATGCCATTGAACGGGTTCGTCCCTCTCTCCTACCTACGCTTTTCCAAGCCTGCCTGCTGCTACCCAACCATTAATCCACCACCAAGCACCTACCATTTTACCACATACTTATCCTTTCACATGTCTTTGCTCTCCTCTGCCTCAAGGCATGTCCAAATGCAAAGAAAATTCCCTTAATTTCTCTCTGACAAACAAATATGCACTCTGCAAATCAATGCCATTGAACGGGTTCGTCCCTCTCTCCTACCTACGCTTTTCCAAGCCTGCCTGCTGCTACCCAACCATTAATCCACCACCAAGCACCTACCATTTTACCACATACTTATCCTTTCACATGTCTTTGCTCTCCTCTGCCTCAAGGCATGTCCAAATGCAAAGAAAATTCCCTTAATTTCTCTCTGACAAACAAATATGCACTCTGCAAATCAATGCCATTGAACGGGTTCGTCCCTCTCTCCTACCTACGCTTTTGCAAGCCTGCCTGCTGCTACCCAACCATTAATCCACCACCAAGCACCTACCATTTTACCACATACTTATCCTTTCACATGTCTTTGCTCTCCTCTGCCTCAAGGCATGTCCAAATGCAAAGAAAATTCCCTTAATTTCTCTCTGACAAACAAATATGCACTCTGCAAATCAATGCCATTGAACGGGTTCGTCCCTCTCTCCTACCTACGCTTTTCCAAGCCTGCCTGCTGCTACCCAACCATTAATCCACCACCAAGCACCTACCATTTTACCACATACTTATCCTTTCACATGTCTTTGCTCTCCTCTGCCTCAAGGCATGTCCAAATGCAAAGAAAATTCCCTTAATTTCTCTCTGACAAACAAATATGCACTCTGCAAATCAATGCCATTGAACGGGTTCGTCCCTCTCTCCTACCTACGCTTTTCCAAGCCTGCCTGCTGCTACCCAACCATTAATCCACCACCAAGCACCTACCATTTTACCACATACTTATCCTTTCACATGTCTTTGCTCTCCTCTGCCTCAAGGCATGTCCAAATGCAAAGAAAATTCCCTTAATTTCTCTCTGACAAACAAATATGCACTCTGCACATCAATGCCATTGAACGGGTTCGTCCCTCTCTCCTACCTACGCTTTTCCAAGCCTGCCTGCTGCTACCCAACCATTAATCCACCACCAAGCACCTACCATTTTACCACATACTTATCCTTTCACATGTCTTTGCTCTCCTCTGCCTCAAGGCATGTCCAAATGCAAAGAAAATTCCCTTAATTTCTCTCTGACAAACAAATATGCACTCTGCAAATCAATGCCATTGAACGGGTTCGTCCCTCTCTCCTACCTACGCTTTTCCAAGCCTGCCTGCTGCTACCCAACCATTAATCCACCACCAAGCACCTACCATTTTACCACATACTTATCCTTTCACATGTCTTTGCTCTCCTCTGCCTCAAGGCATGTCCAAATGCAAAGAAAATTCCCTTAATTTCTCTCTGACAAACAAATATGCACTCTGCAAATCAATGCCATTGAACGGGTTCGTCCCTCTCTCCTACCTACGCTTTTCCAAGCCTGCCTGCTGCTACCCAACCATTAATCCACCACCAAGCACCTACCATTTTACCACATACTTATCCTTTCACATGTCTTTGCTCTCCTCTGCCTCAAGGCATGTCCAAATGCAAAGAAAATTCCCTTAATTTCTCTCTGACAAACAAATATGCACTCTGCACATCAATGCCATTGAACGGGTTCGTCCCTCTCTCCTACCTACGCTTTTCCAAGCCTGCCTGCTGCTACCCAACCATTAATCCACCACCAAGCACCTACCATTTTACCACATACTTATCCTTTCACATGTCTTTGCTCTCCTCTGCCTCAAGGCATGTCCAAATGCAAAGAAAATTCCCTTAATTTCTCTCTGACAAACAAATATGCACTCTGCAAATCAATGCCATTGAACGGGTTCGTCCCTCTCTCCTACCTACGCTTTTGCAAGCCTGCCTGCTGCTACCCAACCATTAATCCACCACCAAGCACCTACCATTTTACCACATACTTATCCTTTCACATGTCTTTGCTCTCCTCTGCCTCAAGGCATGTCCAAATGCAAAGAAAATTCCCTTAATTATCTCTGACAAACAAATATGCACTCTGCACATCAATGCCATTGAACGGGTTCGTCCCTCTCTCCTACCTACGCTTTTCCAAGCCTGCCTGCTGCTACCCAACCATTAATCCACCACCAAGCACCTACCATTTTACCACATACTTATCCTTTCACATGTCTTTGCTCTCCTCTGCCTCAAGGCATGTCCAAATGCAAAGAAAATTCCCTTAATTTCTCTCTGACAAACAAATATGCACTCTGCAAATCAATGCCATTGAACGGGTTCGTCCCTCTCTCCTACCTACGCTTTTCCAAGCCTGCCTGCTGCTACCCAACCATTAATCCACCACCAAGCACCTACCATTTTACCACATACTTATCCTTTCACATGTCTTTGCTCTCCTCTGCCTCAAGGCATGTCCAAATGCAAAGAAAATTCCCTTAATTTCTCTCTGACAAACAAATATGCACTCTGCAAATCAATGCCATTGAACGGGTTCGTCCCTCTCTCCTACCTACGCTTTTGCAAGCCTGCCTGCTGCTACCCAACCATTAATCCACCACCAAGCACCTACCATTTTACCACATACTTATCCTTTCCACA
>NW_027264617.1:0-7507 GCF_036320965.1 Panulirus ornatus | reverse complement strand
TGTCATTTTATTTTTGGATGCTACCATGCAACTGTATTGGACTTTGGCACCCCCAAAGGTATTTTAAGTAAAATTTTAATTGGTCTTTCCCTTTAGATGCCACTATTCCCCTGTAAAGGCCTTTGAAGACGCCAAAGGGGATTTAGATTAATCCTTAATTTTCCTCTAAATTTTTGATGTCTCACACATTCTCTTGCCCTTTGGCATCACCAAAGTGGTATTAAAGTAAGCTTTCGAAATGTTTCTTTCCCTTTTAATGCCTCTATGCCACTGTAATTGCCTTTGGCGGCGCCAAAGGGGATTTAAACTAAATCTTTAATTTGTCTTTTTGTTTTTGGATGCCACCATGCAAAGGTATTAGACTTTGGCACCCCAAAAGGGTCTGTTAAGTAAACTTTTCATTTGTCTCTTTCCCTTCAGATGCCACTATTCCCCTGTAAAGGCCTTTGAAGACGCCAAAGGGGATTTAGATTAATCCTTCAATTTTTCTCTAAATTTTTGATGTCTCCACGCAATTCTCTTGCTCTTTGGCATCCCCAAAGTGGCATTAAAGTAAGCTTTCCAAATGTTTCTTTCCCTTATGATGCCTCTATGCCCCTGTAATTGCCTTTGGCGGCGCCAAAGGGGATTTAAAATAAACCTTTAATTTGTCTTTTTATTTTTGGATGCCACCATGCAACTGTATTGGACTTGGCACCCCCAAAGGGTATTTTAAGTAAATTTTAATTAGGGTCTTTCCCTTTAGATGCCACTATTCCCCTGTAAAGGCCTTTGAAGACGCCAAAGGGGATTTAGATTAATCCTTCAATTTTCTCTAAATTTTTGGATGTCTCCACGCAATTCTCTTGCCCTTTGGCATCCCAAAGTGGTATTAAAGTAAGCTTTCGAAATGTTTCTTTCCCTTTTATGCCTCTATGCCCCTGTAATTGCCTTTGGCGGCGCCAAAGGGGATTTAAACTAAATCTTTAATTTGTCTTTTTGTTTTTGGATGCCACCATGCAAAGGTATTGACTTTGGCCCCAAACGGTCTGTTAAGTAAACTTTTATTTGTCTCTTTCCCTTCAGATGCCACTATTACCCTGTAAAGGCCTTTGAAGACGCCAAAGGGGATTTAGATTAATCCTTCAATTTTCCTCTAAATTTTTTGATGTCTCCACGCAATTCTCTTGCCCTTTGGCATCACCAAAGTGGTATTAAAAAGCTTTCGAAATGTTTCTTTCCCTTTTGATGCCTCTATGCCCTGTAATTGCCTTTGGCGGCGCCAAAGGGGATTTAAACTAAATCTTTAATTTGTCTTTTTATTTTTGGATGCCACCATGCAAAGGTATTAGACTTTGGCACCCCAAAACGGTCTTTAAGTAAACTTTTATTTGTCTCTTTCCTTCAGATGCCACTATTCCCTGTAAAGGCCTTTGAAGACGCCAAAGGGGATTTAGATTAATCCTTCAATTTTCTCTAAATTTTTGGATGCCTCACCGCAATTCTCTTGACCTTTGGCATCCCAAAGTGGCATTAAAGTAAGCTTTCCAAATGTTTCTTTCCCTTTGATGCCTCTATGCCCCTGTAATTGCCTTTGGCGGCGCCAAAGGGGATTAAAATAAACTTTAATTTGTCTTTTAATTTTTGGATGCCACCGTGCAAAGCTGTATTGGACTTTGGCACCCCTAAACGGTCTTTTAAATAAACTTTTAATTTAGTCTCTTTCCCTTCAGATGCCACTATTCCCCTGTAAAGGCCTTTGAAGACGCCAAAGGGGATTTAGATTAATCCTTCAATTTTCCTCTAAGATTTTGGATGCCTCCAGCAATTCTCTTGCACTTTGGCATCCCCAAAGTGGCATTAAGTAAGCTTTGCCAATGTTTCTTTCCCTATTTGGTGCCTCTATGCCCCTGTAATTGCCTTTGGTCGGCGCCAAAGGGGATTTAAACTAAACCTTAATTTGTCTTTTTATTTTTGGATGCCACCATGCAACTGTATTGGACTTTGGCACCCCCAAAGGGTATTTTAAGTAAACTTTTAATTAGGGTCTTTCCCTTTAGATGCCACTATTCCCCTGTAAAGGCCTTTGAAGACGCCAAAGGGGATTTAGATTAATCCTTCAATTTTCCTCTAAATTTTTTGATGTCTCCACGCAATTCTCTTGCCCTTTGGCATCACCAAAGTGGTATTAAAGTAAGCTTTCGAAATGTTTCTTTCCCTTTTAATGCCTCTATGCCCCTGTAATTGCCTTTGGCGGCGCCAAAGGGGATTTAAACTAAATCTTTAATTTGTCTTTTGTTTTTGGATGCCACCATGCAAAGGTATTAGACTTTGGCACCCCTAAACGGTCTGTTAAGTAAACTTTTCATTTGTCTCTTTCACTTCAGATGCCACTATTACCCTGTAAAGGCCTTTGAAGACGCCAAAGGGGATTTAGATTAATCCTTCAATTTTTCTCTAAATTTTTGGATGCCTCACCGCAATTCTCTTGACCTTTGGCATCCCAAAGTGGCATTAAAGTAAGCTTTCCAAATGTTTCTTTCCCTTATTGATGCCTCTATGCCCTGTAATTGCCTTTGGCGGCGCCAAAGGGATTAAATAAACTTTAATTTGTCTTTTTATTTTGATGCCTCATGCAGCTGTATTGGACTTTGGCACCCAAACGGTCTTTAATAAAACTTTTAATTTTCTCTTTCCTTCAGATGCCACTATCCCTGTAAAGGCCTTTGAAGACGCCAAAGGGGATTTAGATTAATCCTTCAATTTTCTCTAATTTTGGATGTCCACGCAATTCCTTGCCTTTGGCATCCCAAAGTGGCATTAAGTAAGCTTTCAATGTTCTTTCCCTTTGGATGCCTCTATGCCCTGTAATTGCCTTTGGGGCGCCAAAGGGGATTTAAATAAACTTCTAATTTGTCTTTTTATTTTTGGATGCCACCATGCAAAGGTATTGGAACTTTGGCACCCCTAAACGGTCTTTTAAGAAAATTTTAATTTAGTCTCTTTCCTTCAGATGCCACTATTCCCCTGTAAAGGCCTTTGAAGACGCCAAAGGGGATTTAGATTAATCCTTCAATTTTCCTCTAAATTTTGATGTTCCACGCAATTCTCTTGCCTTTGGCATCCCAAAGTGGCATTAAAGTAAGCTTTCCAAATGTTTCTTTCCCTTTTGATGCCTCTATGCCCTGTAATTGCCTTTGGCGGCGCAAGGGATTGAAAATAAACCTTTAATTTGTCTTTTTAATTTTGGATGCCTCCGTGCAGTGTATTGGACTTTGGCACCCCTAAACGGTCTTTTATAAATTTTAATTTATCTCTTTCCCTTCAGATGCCACTACTCCCCTGTAAAGGCCTTTGAAGACGCCAAAGGGGATTTAGATTAATCCTTCAATTTTCTCTAAATTTTGGATGCCTCCACGCAATTCCCTTCACTTTGGCATCCCAAAGTGGCATTAAGTAAGCTTTCAAATGTTTCTTTCCTTTGATGCCTCTATGCCCTGTAATTGCCTTTGGGGCGCCAAAGGGATTTAAATAAACTTAATTTGTCTTTTTATTTTGGATGCCACCATGCAAGGTATTGGACTTTGCACCCAAACGGTCTTTTAAGTAAACTTTAATTGTCTTTCCTTCAGATGCCACTATTCCCCTGTAAAGGCCTTTGAAGACGCCAAAGGGGATTTAGATTAATCCTTCAATTTTCCTCTAAATTTTTGATGTCCATGCAATTCCTTGCCTTTGGCATCCCAAAGTGGCATTAAGTAAGCTTTCCAAATGTTCTTTCCTTTTGATGCCTCTATGCCCCTGTAATTGCCTTGGCGGCGCCAAAGGGATTTAAATAAACCTTTAATTTGTCTTTTTATTTTTGGAAGCCACCATGCAACTGTATTGGACTTTGGCACCCCAAAGGTATTTTAAGTAAAATTTTAATTAGGTCTTTCCCTTAGATGCCACTATTCCCTGTAAAGGCCTTTGAAGACGCCAAAGGGGATTTAGATTAATCCTTCAATTTCCTCTAATTTTTTCGATGTCCTCCATGCAATTCTCTTGCCCTTTGGCATCACCCAAAGTGGTATTAAAGTAAGCTTTCGAAATGTTTCTTTCCCTTTTGAATGCCTCTATGCCCCTGTAATTGCCTTTGGCAGCGCAAAGGGGATTTAAAATAAATCCTTTAATTTGTCTTTTTGTTTTTGGATGCCACCATGCAAAGGTATTAGGACTTTGGCACCCCCAAACGGGTATTTTAAGTAAACTTTTAGTTAGGGTCTCTTTCCTTAGATGCCACTATTCCCCTGTAAAGGCCTTTGAAGACGCCAAAGGGGGATTTAGATTAATCCTTCAATTTTCCTCTAAATTTTTGATGCTCCACGCAATTCTCTTGCCCTTTGGCATCACCAAAGTGGTATTAAAGTAAGCTTTCGAAATGTTTCTTTCCCTTATGATGCCTCTATGCCCCTGTAATTGCCTTGGGCGGCGCCAAAGGGGATTGAAACTAATCTTTAATTTGTCTTTTTGTTTTTGGATGCCCCTGCAACGTATTGGACTTTGGCACCCCTAAAGGTCTTTTATAAAATTTAATTTTCTCTTTCCCTTCAGATGCCACTATTCCCTGTAAAGGCCTTTGAAGACGCCAAAGGGGATTTAGATTAATCCTTCAATTTTCTCTAAATTTTGATGCCTCCAGCATTCCTTGCCTTTGGCATCCCAAAGTGGCATTAAGTAAGCTTTCAATGTTCTTTCCTTTGAGCCTCTATGCCCCTGTAATTGCCTTTGGGGCGCCAAAGGGGATTTAAAATAAACTTTAATTTGTCTTTTATTTTTGGATGCCACCATGCAAGTATTGGACTTTGGCACCCCTAAAGGTCTTTTAGTAAACTTTTAATTAGGGTCTTTCCCTTAGATGCCACTATTCCCCTGTAAAGGCCTTTAAAGACGCCAAAGGGGATTTAGATTAATCCTTCAATTTTCCTCTAAATTTTTGATGTCTCCACGCAATCTCTTGCCTTTGGCATCATAAAGTAAGCTTTCCAAGATGTTCTTTCCCTTTTGATGCCTCTATGCCCCTGTAATTGCCTTTGGCTGGCGCCAAAGGGATTTAAACTAAAGCTTTAATTTGTCTTTTTATTTTTGGATGCCACCATGCAAAGGTATTTGACTTTGGCACCCCTAAACGGTTCTTTAAGTAAACTTTTAATTTGTCTCTTTCCCTTCAGATGCCACTATTCCCCTGTAAAGGCCTTTGAAGACGCCAAAGGGGATTTAGATTAATCCTTCAATTTTCCTCTAAATTTTTGAAGTCTCCACCGCAATTCTCTTGTCCTTGGCATCCCAAAGTGGCATTAAAGTAAGCTTTCCAAATGTTTCTTTCCCTTTTGATGCCTCTATGCCCCTGTAATTGCCTTTGGCGCGCGCCAAAGGGGATTTAAAATAAACCTTTATTTAGTCTTTTATTTTTGGATGCCACCATGCAACTGTATTGGACTTTGGCACCCCAAAGGGTATTTTAAGTAAACTTTTAATTAGTGTCTTTCACTTCAGATGCCACTATTCCCTGTAAAGGCCTTTGAAGACGCAAAGGGGATTTAGATTAATCCTTCAATTTTCCCTAAATTTTTGATGTCTCCACGCAATTCACTTGCCCTTTGGCATCCCCAAAGTGGCATTAAGGTAAGCTTTGCAGAATGCTTCTTCTCCCTATTGTGCCTCTATGCCCCTGTAATTGCCTTTGGCGGCGCCAAAAGGGGATTTAAAATAAACCTTAAATTTGTCTTTTGTTTTTGGATGCCACCATGCAAAGGTATTAGACTTTGGCACCCCAAAACGGTCTGTTAAGTAAACTTTAGATTTGTCTCTTTCACTCAGATGCCACTATTACCCTGTAAAGGCCTTTGAAGACGCCAAAGGGGATTTAGATTAAATCCTTCAATTTTTCTCTAAATTTTTGGATGCCTCACCGCAATTCTCTTGACCTTTGGCATCCCAAAGTGCATTAAGTAAGCTTTCCAAATGTTTCTTTCCTTATGATGCCTCTATGCCCCTGTAATTGCCTTTGGCGGCGCCAAAGGGGATTGAAAATAAACCTTTAATTTTTCTTTTTAATTTTCGATGCCTCCGTGCAGCTGTATTGGACTTTGGCACCCCTAAACGGTCTTTTATAAAAAATCTTAATTTATCTCTTTCCCTTCAGATGCCACTACTCCCCAGTAAAGGCCTTTGAAGACGCCAAAGGGGATTTAGATTAATCCTTCAATTTTCCTCTAAGATTTTGGATGCCTCCACGCAATTCCCTTGCACTTTGGCATCCCCAAAGTGTCATTAAGGTAAGCTTTGCATATGCTTCTTTCCCTATTGGTGCCTCTATGCTCCTGTAATTGCCTTTGGTGGCGCCAAAGGGGATTTAAAATAAAGCTTCAATTTGTCTTTTTATTTTTGGATGCCACCATGCAAAGGTATTGGACTTTGGAACCCCTAAACGGTCTTTTAAGTAAACTTTTAATTTGTCTCTTTCCCTTCAGATGCCACTATTCCCCTGTAAAGGCCTTTGAAGACGCCAAAGGGGAGTTAGATTAATCCTTCAATTTTCCTCTAAATTTTTGGAAGTGTCCATGCAATTCTCTTTCCCTTTGGCATCCCCAAAGTGGCATTAAAGTAAGCTTTCCAAATGTTTCTTTCCCTTTTGATGCCTCTATGCCCCTGTAATTGCCTTTGGCGGCGCCAAAGGGGATTTAAAATAAACCTTTAATTTGTCTTTTTATTTTTGGAAGCCACCATGCAACTGTATTGGACTTTAGCACCCCCAAAGGGTATTTTAAGTAAAATTTTAATTAGTGTCTTTCCCTTTAGATGCCACTATTCCCCTGTAAAGGCCTTTGAAGACGCCAAAGGGGATTTAGATTAATCCTTCAATTTTTCTCTAAATTTTTGGACGCCACACCGCAATTCTCTTGACCTTTGGCATCTCCAAAGTGGCATTAAAGTAGCTTTCCAAATGTTTCCTTCCCTTATGATGCCTCTATGCCCCTGTAATTGCCTTTGGCGGCGCCAAAGGGGATTTAAAATAAACATTTAGTTTATCTTTTTATTTTTGGATGCCACCATGCAACTGTATTGGACTTTGCCAGCCCCAAAGGGTATTTTAAGTAAACTTTTAATTAGGGTCTTTCCCTTATGATGCCACTATTCCCCTGTAAAGGCCTTTGAAGACGCCAAAGGGGAGTTAGATTAATCCTTCAATTTTCCTCTAATTTTTCGATGCTCCATGCAATTCTCTTGCCCTTTGGCATCCCCAAAGTGGCATTAAAGTAAGCTTTCCAAATGTTTCTTTCCCTTTTGATGCCTCTATTCCCCTGTAATTGCCTTTGGCAGCGCTAAAGGGGATTTAAAATAAACCTTTAATTTGTCTTTTTATTTTTGGATGCCACCATGCAACTGTATTGGACTTTGGCACCCCAAAGGGTTTTTAAGTAAACTTTTAATTAGGGTCATTCCCTTTAGATGCCACTATTCCCCTGTAAAGGCCTTTGAAGACGCC